>NC_053026.1:1086304-1295094 GCF_003073215.2 Triticum urartu | reverse complement strand
AGAGGATAAATGCATCTTCATAGGACACCCAAAACACTTGGGTATACCTCCTGTCTCAGATCCGAAAGCAATAAGGGATTGTTTCTAGAATCGGGTCCTTTCTCGAGGAAAAGTTTCTCTCGAAAGAATTGAGTGGGAGGATGGTGGAGACTTGATGAGGTTATTGAACCGTCTCTTCAACTAGTGTGTGGCAGGGCACAGGAAGTTGTTCCTGTGGCACCTACACCAATTGAAGTGGAAGCTTATGATAGTGATCATGAAACTTCAGATCAAGTCACTACCAAACCTCGTGGGATGACAAGGATGCGTACTACTTCAAGTGGTACGTAATCCTGTCTTGGAAGTCATGTTGGTAGACAATAATGAACCTACGAGCTATGGAGAAGCGATGGTGGGCCCGGATTCCGATAAATGGCTCGAGGACATAAAATCCGAGAGAGGATCCATGTATGGAAACAAAGTGTAGACTTTGACAGAACAGCTCGATGGTCATAAGGCCGTTGATTGCAGATGGATTTTAAAAGGAAGATGGACAATGATGGTAAATGTCACCATTAAGAAAGCTCGACTTGTCATTAAGATGTTTTCCGACAAGTTCAAAGAGTTGACTACGATGAGACTTTCTCACTCGTAGCGATGCTAAGAGTCTCTTGGAATTATATTAGCGATTACTGCATTATTTATGAAATCTTGCAGATAGGATGTCAAAACATTGTTTCCTCGACGTTTTTTTTGAGGAAAGGTTGTATGTGATACAAACCGGAAGGTTTTGTCAATCCTGAAAGATGCTAATAAGTATGCAAAGCTCCAGCAATCCTTCTAGGGACTGGAGTAAGCATCTCGGAGTTGGAATGTACACTTTGATGAGATGATCAAAGATTTTGGGTTTATACAAACTTTATGAGAAACTTGTATTTCCAAAGAAGTGAGTGGGAGCACTATAGAATTTCTGATAAATATATGTTGACATATTGGTGATCAGAAATGACGTAGAATTTCTGGAAAGCATATAGGGTTATTTGGAAAGTGTTTTTCAATGGAAAGCCTGGATTAAGCTACTTGACCATTGAGCATCAAGATCTATAAGGATAGATCAAAACGCTTAATGGTACTTTCAAATGAGCACATACCTTGACATGATCTTGAAGGTGTTCAAGATGGATCAGTCAAAGAAGGAGTTCTTGCCTGAGTTGTAAGGTATGAAGTTAAGACTTAAAGCTCGACCACGGCAGAAGAAAGAGGAAGGACGAAGGTCGTCCCCTATGCTTTTATCATAGGCTCTCTACAGTATGCCATGCTGAGTACCGCACCTGATGTGTGCCTTGCCACATATCTGACAAGAGGGTACAAAGGTAATCTAGGAGTAGATCACTAGATAGCGGTCTAAATTATCCTTAGAGGAATAAGGATATGTTTCTCGGTTATGGAGGTGATAAAGAGTTCGACGTAAAGAGTTACGCAGATGCAAGCTTAACACCTATCCGGATAGCTCTGAGTAGAGATACCGGATACGTATAATGGAGCAACAATTTAGAATAGCTCCATGTAGAACAGTTATTTGAAATGGCTCCAAATATAGCGTAGTAGCTGCATCTACAAGATGACGTAGAGATTTGCGAAGTACATACGGATCTGAAAGATTCAGACCCGTTGACTATAACATCTCTCACAAGCATAACATGTTCAAACCCAGAACTCATCGAGTGTTACTCACATGGTAATGTGAACTAGATTATTGACTATAGTAAACTCTTTGCGTGTTAGTCACATGGGGATGTGACCTTGAGTGTTAATCACATATCGATGTGAACTGGATTATTGACTCTAGTGCAAGTGGGAGACTGTTGGAAATATGCCCTAGAGGCAATAATAAATTAGTTATTATTATATTTCCTTGTTCATGATAATCGTTTATTATCCATGCTAGAATTGTATTGATAGGAAACTCAGATACATGTGTGGATACATAGACAACACCATGTCCCTAGTAAGCCTCTAGTTGACTAGCTCGTTGATCAATAGATGGTTACAATTTCCTGACCATGGACATTGGATGTCATTGATAACGGGATCACCTTATTAGGAGAATGATGTGATGGACAAGACCCAATCCTAAGCATAGCACAAGATCGTGTAGTTCGCATGCTAAAGCTTTTCTAATGTCAAGTATCATTTCCTTAGACCATGAGATTGTGCAACTCCCGGATACCGTAGGAGTGCTTTGGGTGTACCAAACGTCACAACATAACTGGGTGACTAAAAAGGTGCACTACGGGTATCTCCGAAAGTGTCTGTTGGGTTGGCACGAATCAAGACTGGGATTTGTCACTCCGTGTGACGGAGAGGTATCTCTGGGCCCACTCGGTAGGACATCATCATAATGTGCACAATGTGATCAAGGAGTTGATCACGGGATGATGTGTTACGGAACGAGTAAAAGAGACTTGCCGGTAACGAGATTGAACAAGGTATCGGGATACCGACGATCGAATCTCGGGCAAGTATCGTACCGCTAGACAAAGGGAATTGTATACGGGATTGATTAAGTCCTTGACATCGTGGTTCATCCGATGAGATCATCATGGAACATGTGGGAGCCAACATGGGTATCCAGATCCCGCTGTTGGTTATTGACCGGAGAGTCGTCTCGGTCATGTCTACATGTCTCCCGAACCCGTAGGGTCTACACACTTAAGGTTCGGTGATGCTAGGGTTATAGAGATATTAGTATGCGGTAACCCGAAAGTTGTTCGGAGTCCCGGATGAGATCCCGGACGTCACGAGGAGTTCCGGAATGGTCCGGAGGTAAAGAATTATATATAGGAAGTGCTATTTCGGCCATCGGGACAAGTTTCGGGGTCACCGGTATTGTACCGGGACCACCGGAAGGGTCCCGGGGGTCCACCGGGTGGGGCCACCTGCCCCGGGGGTCCACATGGGCTGTAGGGGGTGCGCCTTGGCCTATATGGGCCAAGGGCACCAGCCCCAAGAGTCCCATGCGCCAAGAGAAGAGGAAAAGGAAGAGTCCTAAAGGGGGAAGGCACCTCCGAGGTGCCTTGGGGAGGAGGGACTCCTCCCTGGCCACACCCTTCCTTGGAGGAAGGGCCAAGGCTGCGTCCCCCCCTCTCCCTTGGCCCTATATATAGTGGGGGGAAAGGGAGGGCAACCTACCCTAAGCCCTGGCGCCTCCCTCTCCCTCCCATGACACATCTCCCTCCTCCCGCAGCGCTTGGCGAAGCCCTGTTGGAATCCCGCTACTTCCACCACCACGCCGTCGTGCTGCTGGATCTCCATCAACCTCTCCTCCCCCCTTGCTGGATCAAGAAGGAGGAGACGTCGCTGCTCCGTACGTGTGTTGAACGCGGAGGTGCTGTCCGTTCGGCGCTAGGATCATCGGTGATTTGGATCACGACGAGTACGACTCCATCAACCCCGTTCTCTTGAACGCTTCCGCGCGCGATCTACAAGGGTATGTAGATCCACTCCTCCCTCGTTGCTAGATGACTCCATAGATTGATCTTGGTGACACGTAGGAAATTTTGAATTATTGCTACGTTCCCCAACAAGGGGAACATCAAGAAGAACGGCAAGCAAGTTGCTGCTCAAGTGAAAAACCCATGTCTGAACCTAATCCTGAAACTGAGTGCTTCTACTGCAAAGAGACTGGTCACTGGAAGCGGAACTAACCCAAGTATTTGGCAGATAAGAAGGATGGCAAAGTGAACAATGGTATATTTGATATACAGATTATTGATGTGTATATTACTAGTGTTCGTAGCAACCCAACGGTATTTGATACTGGTTCAGTTGCTAAGAATAGTAAGTCGAAACGGGAGTTGCAGAATGAACAGAGATTAGTTAAGGGTGAAGTGACGATGTGTATTGGAAATGGTTCCAAGATTGATATGATCATCATCTCACACTCCCTATACTTTTGTGGTTAGTGTTAAACCTAAAATAAATGTTATTTAGTGTTTGCGTTGAGCATGAATATGATTGTATCATGTTTATTGCAATACAGTTATTCATGTAAGTTAGAGAATAATTGTTGTTCTGTTTACATGAATAAAACCTTCTATGGTCATACACCCAGTGAAAATGGTTTGTTGGATCTCGATCGTGGTGATACACATTTTCATAATATTGAAGCCAAAAGATGCAAAGTTAATAATGATAGTGCAATTTATTTGTGGCACTGCCGTTTAGGTCATATTGGTGTAAAGCGCATGAAGAAAATCCATGCTGATGGACTTTTGGAATCATTTGATTATGAATCAGTTGATGCTTGCGAACCATGCCTCATGGGCAAGATGACTAAGACTCCGTTCTCCGGAACAATGGAGCGAGCAAAAGATTTGGTGGAAATCATACATACTGATGTATGTGGTCCGATGAATATTGAGGCTCGAGATACGTATCATTATTTTCTGATCTTCACAGATGATTTGAGCAGATATGAGTATATCTACTTGATGAAACACAAGTCTGAAACATTTGAAAAGTTCAAAGTATTTTAGAGTAAAGTGGAGAATCATCGTAACAAGAAAATAAAAGTTTCTATGATATGATCGCAGAAGTAAAATATTTGAGTTAACGAGTTTGGCCTTCAGTTAAAACAATGTGAAATAGTTTCACTACTCATGCCACCTGGAACACCACAGTGTAATGGTGTGTCCGAACGTCATAACCGTACTACTATTGGATATAGTGCAGTCTATGATGTTTCTTACCGATTAATCACTATAGTTTTGGGGTTATGCATTAGAGACAGCTGCATTCACGTTAAAAAGGGCACCATCTAAGTCCATTGAGGCGACATTGTATGAACTGTGGTTTGGCAAGAAACCAAAGTTGTCGTTTCTTAAAGTTTGAGGTTGCAATGCTTATGTGGAAAAGTTTCAACCTGATAAGCTCAGACCCAAGTCGGAGAAGTGCGTCTTCATAGGATACCCAAAAGAAAATGTTGGGTACACCTTCTATCACAGATCTAAAGGCAAGTTATTCATTGCTGAGAATGGATCCTTTCTAGAGAAGGAGTTTCTCTTGACAGAAGTGAGTGGGAGGAAAGTAGAACTTGATGAGGTAACTATACTTGCTCCCTTATTGGAAAGTAGTTCATCACAGAAATCTGTTTCTGTGACTCCTACACCAATTAGTGAGGAAGCTAATGATGATGATCATGTAACTTCAGATCAAGTTACTACCGAACCTCGTAGGTAAACCAGAGTGAGATCCGCACCAGAGTGGTACGGTAATCATGTTCTGGAGGTCATGTTACTTGACCATGACGAACCTACGAACTATGAGGAAGCGATGATGAGCCCAGATTCCACGAAATGGCTTAAGGCCATGAAATCTGAGATGAGATCCATGTATAAGAATAATGTAGGACTTTGATTGACTTGCCCAAAGATCGGCGAGTCATTGAGATTAAATGGATCTTCAAGAGGAAGATGGACGTTGATAGTAGTGTTACTATCTACAAAACTATAATTTTCGCAAAAGGTTTTTGACAAGTTCAAGGTGTTGACTACGATGAGAGTTTCTCACTCGTATCTATGCTTAAGTCTGTCCGAATCATGTTAGCAATTGCCACAATTTATGAAATCTGGCAAATGGATAAACAAAACTGCATTCCTTAATGGATTTATTAAGGAAGAGTTGTATATGATGCCAGAAGGTTTTGTCAATCCTAAAGGTGCTAACAAAATATGCAAGCTCCAGCGATCCATCTATGGACTGGTGCAAGCATCTCGGAGTTGGAATATACGCTTTGATAAGTTGATCAAAGAATATAGTTTTATACAGACTTGCGGTGAAGCCTGTATTTACAAGAAAGTGAGTGGGAGCTCTACATCATTTCTGATAAGTATATGTGAATGACATATTGTTGATCAGAAATAATGTAGAATTATTCTGCAAAGCATAAAGGAGTGTTTGAAAGGATTTTTTCAAAGAAAGACCTCGGTGAAGCTGCTTACATATTGAGCATCAAGATCTATAGAGATAGATCAAGACGCTTGATACGTTTTTTGATGAGTACATACCTTGACAAGATTTTGAAGTAGTTCAAAATAGAACAGTCAAAGAAAGAGTTCTTTCCTGTGTTACAAGGTGTGAAACTGAGTAAGACTCAAATCCCGACCACGGCAGAAGATAGAAAGAGAATGAAAGTCATTCCCTATGCCTTGGCCATAGGTTCTATAAAATATGCCATGCTGTGTACCAGATCTATTGTATACCCTACACTATTTTTGGCAAGGGAATACAATAGTGATCTAGGAGTAGATCACTGGACAGCGGTCAAAATTATCCTTAGTGGAATAAGGATATGTTTCTCGATTATGGAGGTGACAAAAAGGTTCGTCGTAAAGGGTTACGTCGAGGCAATTAGCTAGAGTAGCTCCATGCAGAGCATTGTTGACATAGAAATTTGCAAAATACTTACGGATCTAAATGTGGCAGACCCGTTGACTACACTTCTCTCACAAGCAAAACATGATCGCACCTTAGTACTCTTTGGGTGTTAATCACATAGCGATGTGAACTAGATTATTGACTCCAGTAAACCCTTTGGGTGTTGGTCACATGTCGATGTGAACTATGGGTGTTAATCACATGGTGATGTGAACTATTGGTATTAAACCACATGGCGATGTGAACTAGATTATTGACTCTAGTGCAAGTGGGAGACTGAAGGAAATATGCCCTAGAGGTAATAAGAAAGTTATTATTTATTTCCTTATATCATGATAAATGTTTATTATTCATTCTAGAATTGTATTATCCGGAAACATAATACATGTGTGAATACATAGACAAACAGAGTGTCACTAGTATGCCTCTACTTGACTAGCTCGTTGATCAAAGATGATTATGTTTCCTAACCATAGACATGAGTTGTCATTTGATTAACCGGATCACATCATTAGGAGAATGATGTGATTGACTTGACCCATTCTGTTACCATAGCACTTGATCGTTTAGTTTGTTGCTATTGCTTTCTTCATGACTTATACATGTTCCTATGACTATGAGATTATGCAACTCCCGTTTATCGGAGGAACACTTTGTGTGCTACCAAACGTCACAACGTAACTGGGTGATTATAAAGGTGCTCTGTATGTGTCTCCAAAGGTACTTGTTGGGTTGGCGTATTTCAACATTAGGATTTGTCACTCCGATTGTCGGAGAGGTATCTCTGGGCCCTCTCGGTAATGCACACCACTTAAGTTAGTTGTGGGATGATGTATTACGGAACGAGTAAAGAGACTTGCCGGTAACAAGATCGAACTTGGTATTGAGATACCAACGATCGAATCTCGGGCAAGTTACATACCGATGACAAAGGGAACAACGTATGTTGTTATGCGGTTTGACCGATAAAGATCTTCGTAGAATATGTAGGAGCCAATATGAGCATCCAGGTTCCGCTATTGGTTATTGACCAGAGACGTGTCTCGGTCATGTCTACATAGTTCTCGAACCCGTAGGGTCCGCATGCTTAAAGTTCGATGACGGTTATATTATGAGTTTATGTGTTTTGATGTACCGAAGGAGTTCGGAGTCCCAGATGAGATCGGGGACATGACGGGGAGTCTCGAAATGGTAGAGACATAAAGATCGATATATTGGACGAATATATTCGGACATCGGAAAGGTTCCGAGTGATTCGGGTATTTTCGGGAGTACCGGGGAGTTACGGGAATTCGTTTTGGCCTTAATGGGCCATACGGGAAAGGAGAGAAAGGCCTCAAAGGGTGGCCTCACCCCTCCCCATGGGCTGGTCCGAATTGGACTAGGGAGGGGGGGCGCCCCCTTCCTTCCTTCTCCTTTTTCCTTCCCTTTCCTCCCCCCCTACTCCTACTACTTGGAAGGGCTCCTAGTTCTACTAGGAAAGGGGGAATCCTACTCCCGGTGGGAGTAGGACTCCCCTAGGGTGCGCCATAGAGAGGGCCGGCCCTCCCCCTCCTCCACTCCTTTATATACGGGGGCAGGAGGCACCCCAAAGACACAACAATTGATCTCTTGATCTCTTAGCCGTGTGCGGTGCCCCCCTCCACCATAATCCACCTCGGTCATATCGTAGCGGTGCTTAGGCGAAGCCCTTCGTCGGTAGAACATCATCATCGTCACCACGCCGTCATGCTGACGGAACTCTCCCTCAAAGGTCGGCTGGATCGGAGTTCGAGGGACGTCATTGAGTTGAACGTGTGCAGAACTCGGAGGTGCCGTGCCTTCGGTACTTGATCGGTCGGATCATGAAGACGTACGACTACATCAACCGCATTGTGATAACGCTTCCGCTTTCGGTCTACGAGGGTACGTAGACAACACTCTCCCCTCTCGTTGCCATGCATCCCCATGATCTTGCGTGTGCGTAGGAAATTTTTGAAATTACTACGTTCCCCAATAGTGAGAGAGGGTCCAGGGGTCGCGTGGCGTCGAGGAGGGGCTTCGAGGCATCCGGTGAGGCAGGCGAGCAGGGAGGAGGCGTGACGCCTCGCGCGCGCGTGCACTGTCCCGCCTCTGCATGCTAGCAGAGGTTAGGGATGACTGGCACCAGACCAGTGGGCTGGGCTGTCCACTGGGCCGGCCAGGTAAGCCCAGGTAAAACTCTCTCTCTTCTCTGTTTTCTATTTTCTTTTCTGCAATTTGTTTTGGGTTTAGTTTTAACACCAAACCATTTTATAAAATCCTAAAAATAATTATGTGGCTAGAACTAAAATATACAAAACCGCATAAAATGTTCTAGAATTATTGGACATATATTAATTATATAAAGAATATATATCCAATGCAAATAGTTATTGAATTAATTCAAAGGCCCAAAATAAATATTTCTGAGACTCCAAAAATATTGGTTTGAGTTTTACCTCTTGCAATATTTTTATAGCTTGACAGGAACATTTTCTTGGGTTTATTTGAAACAATTTTTAATGTTGATCATTTTTGTAAAAGACTTCTGAGGCTTCCCACTTTCCCCAATTCTACTTTCATAGATATATACATGATGCATGAATGCTTGTGCAACTAGTTACAACCAATTCTAGGGCTGTGACAACTCACCCCCACTAAACAGGAATCTCGTCCCGAGATTCAAGACGTGAGGTAAGAAGACAGAGGGGGCACAAGACCAACACATCTTCACGATCCAGGTGGCACCTCATAAGGTTGTTGCTTCGTTGCATACGTTGATCTTGACATCCTCTCTTTTGAGATCTTCATCCACGCGATGACGACAGAAAGAAACTATACTAGGATTGATCTTCTCGAAGATCGAGCTATACAAGATCAACTCGCGGAATGAGATGTTGAAACATCTCGAGTTGAGACACAAAACAAATCGAGAGGGATGGAAGAACAACGACGGGGTTTGATTTGGTGGGAAACAATTCCACGCTTAGGAAGATGGTGGATGGTGTCAAGGTGGCGAGGATATAATTGCCATGATCCCGTAACGGGGCACCTTGGGAAAGGTGACTCGAAGAACTATTCCCTTAAGTGGCAAAAAGAATTACTTTTGATCCATAAATCATTGAAACTCTTCATACCAGCTTAAGGCAATTTACAATTGATCGTTTGAAATAGCTAGAAGAAATGGCATACTCGGACTAGGATGGATGATGTTGACTACCTTGTTGAAGACAACGCAAGGGATTATTTTGCTTGATCGTGCTCTCAAGAACTTGAGCATTTCCATATTCATCAAGGTTCTGCCAACATCCGTGGCAAGGATCCTGGCAACACGACATACTACCATGATGATTAGTGATGGATGATGCGGATACAAAGGAAGATAACACCTTCTCAGACCTTCCCGTACCGAGGCTAAGGGAACAGAACCTGGAGGATCGACCGAGAGACATTTAGCACTCCGCTTCTAATGTTCTCCTTGATGTGCTAGCGTAATCCATTCATAGATATGGTTTGATATCTAGAACATCAAGTAAAAGGTCGGACTTCGGAAGCTCAAGAATCCATAAGGAATAACTACGGAGGCAGATCCTGCGAGATCCTTATGGGGAGGTGACCAACTTCTTCAACCAAGATACTACAATAATAGGCCTTCCGGCTAGGTGTGTTGGCCACGACATCCACGTTACCGGTTATAGAGAGACCAACATTATAGTTCTTGGAGTACGTTCCAACCATCATATCTGCCTGAGATTCAGATCTGGTTGGTGTCAGGATTCCAGACTCATCAAGTCTAGAAAGAAAAATGAAAGTCTGCAACGCAATTCGACGAGATGATGTTGCGAGATTCTCGGGGAATGAGCTACGATAGCAAGCTCCAAAACATGAGCTGGTTCTGCTACAAACCTGTGAACATGCTATCCAAGACAGGCATGACCACATGGTAGTCTTATAATAAAACACTACCGAGCTCAGGTGGGGAACCATCATCGAGGATATCGAAGTCCTTGTGCACTTATCGATGAACTTCTTATCCCTGAGCAAGTCAATCAGTGGCTTGGTGTGCTAGGAACACATATAGAATGGAGGCGGCCAACCTATCAAACCATAGGGCACTTCGCACATGCATGACTAACTTGGGATGATTCCAGAGGAGGCAAAAATAAACTTTCTCGAATTCACGGCGGCAACTTGCATCGATTGCACGTGAACTAGAGGAAGTCACTTCTTTCATCCAGACAGATACTTCATGAACGGGGCATGAAGAAAAATGCTTACACAAGTTTCCAATGCTAGCTGGATGTTCAACACGAATCATGGAGGAGACAAAATGCTGCTGATGGACTCAACAACAACTCATCGGAATTTCCATATCACTGGACTTCCACCATCATGTGAACACAGTTATAGCATTGGTCAGACCAAAAGATGTAATGGTGTATGCTCGAGGGATCAACCACGGGTAAGACAGCATTACAAACATCGTTGGTTCTGATTTGACTTGACGATAGCCCATACTCAAGTCAAGGTTTTGACAAGGCAATAGATCTAACAACTGATCACGAGGACCAATCGATGGAGATATCTTCTTTCTTCAACACACACACACACACAAAGATATCCCTTAACATGAACTAAGTCAGACAAGCTTTATTTTCCAACTCTCCAAGTTGTTGTTTAGCTCAACCAACTAGCTCAGGGATATCCAATATAGATTCTTGGAGAAGGGGTGATTTATAAGAAAACCCATTTAATCACTAACTCAACATACCGGTCAGGTGACAACCAGGTAATACTTCCGAGAAGATCTTCGGAAAATCATGAACCACCGATATGTTACTAAGCTCGAGAACAATCTTGCTTTTCAAGGCAAGACGATGTGATCAAATAAGCAAGGATAGACACAATCCCAACTCTTGATCGAAGAGTGCACCAGGAAAATGGACCAGGTAGCATGATCAATCTTAGAATGATGATTCAATAACCAACACGCTAAGAATGAGAATATTGTCCATTAACTACCAAGCAACGAGGTTGCTAGGAGTATCGATTTCACACATCACAGTTCACTTGTCGGCATTCCAGTTATGGCAACACGGGACCGAGGAATGAACGATGATGGCGAGAGTATCACTGCATCAAGAACTCATAAGAGAAGGTGCAATTCTCATGACGTTCCTGACATAATAGTGGGTAATACTTCAGGGTAGAACAGAATCAAAGCTTGATTGCATTTGATCTGCGGAATACAACTGCTTTGACCCAATCCTAGAAATGGATGAGGTACTGGAGTTTGTTTCTCCTAGTCATTCTGAACTAGAATGGCTTGACGGACCACAGGAATAATAAGCATCGATAACACGGATGCACAATTACTCCTGACTATCAATTGATAGATGATGGTTGGAATACAAATGAAGAGGGACAACTCAAGGGAACATATATCTTTCTAAGTTGTGGATACATAGGTTAGTATGTTGAGCAAAGCTCAACATTTCTCCCGGATAACCCATGCAGAAAGGTAGAACTGGCAGATTCACAATGTAGAATGGAGAACTCATTAAGAGCACTCTGGTTGTGATCTTTTGATTCAAACGAATTTCTGCCAAGGATGGTTCATGGTATTTGGAATAATGATATACCACGGACCTCGAAGACTATCACAAAGATTACTAATATCCTAAAGGTACGAGCAACACTATCAACACGAGGTAAGTAGAGTGGATCTTGGGTCAAGAACCCAGGAGTAGAATGCCTACTACTAAGTGGCATCATGGGATGCTTTCGAGAATGGTGGCCAGATTCATCACACTGGGAACACAAAACATGGCTAGATTACTAGATGGTTTTATAAGACACGTAGGGTCATAGTAGTAGCTCCAACATATACACCAAGGCAACGGAGTACCTCACCGACTGTGTAGTGTGCTTAATTTGGCCCAAAAGGACATCGGGAACAGAAAGAAAGGATTCGCAAATGCATCAGACTATGTAGAGACCTGGGATGACTCGGACAGCATAACGGCTGTAAATGCTCAGAAAAAGATTTGAGACATTTACAAGGATTTGCATAGTCACTCAACAACATCATATTAAGGTTCTGGTTTAGACGACAACATGCTAAAAGTAGTAGAAACTAAGTTGAGGCCTGGAACCAACAATCCTATAAGTCTCTATCAAAGTAACTCATCATCCTGATAGATAGATGAGAAGGCCTAGTTCTTAAACCCCGTAGAAAGGAAGAGGATGACTCAGATCAGAAGGGCATAAGGTAAAGGAGTAAAAAGAGCCTTACGTTCCCTTCCACAATCAATTCCCTTATATAACTAAAGCATTTCTAGACACAACTTCGACCGGTTTGGTTTGGTAATCCTACAGGCAGTCAGGCTCTGATACCAACGCTGTCAGGCCCTCGATTCCAAGTCACATCGATCTAGCCGGTAACACCTCATATCACTTTGCGGCCTCACGCACAGTATTCCCACGGGTGTCGCCTTACCATGGCCCGGGACTGTTTGCGCCTTTTGGCTCACGTATATGATAGTGTCGCTAGCATCCATATGACAGTGAACCCATGCCGACATGGCTAGTCGTGAACCCAAAGCGGCACTAACCTATGGGGACAGGCATACATGAATCACATCGAGCTTGTCGGTCAGCAGCGTGTGAATCCGGGCTGTAGCACTTGGCTAACAGGACTCCAGGAACCCGGGCTATAGCAGGCTAGGCAGGACTCCGGATGTCACCGCGTGACATTTCCCTGAAGGGACAGACACATGAATGAAGTGAAACACATGCCGGCCAGTCAAGTGTCCTGAGCAGTAGTGCTGGGCTAACAGGACTCCGGTGAACCGGGCTGTAGCGGACTACTATGGCTCATGGAAGCACTAGACTACATTTCCCCATAAGAGAGGCTGCCAAGGATAAACAACTAGATTGTCGGATCCCACAGATACCAAGCATTTCAATCATACACACAATATGCTCGATATGTGTAAATACAACATGGCATCACAACATAACTCTACAACTCAAGTATTTATTCATTAGGCTCCGAGGGGTGAGATATTACAAACATGGGTCTCATGACCCAACAATCCTAGCATACAAATCAAAGCACATGTGGAAGCTTAACATGTCTGAGTACAGACATCTACAAAAAAAAGCTAAGAAGCCTGACTATCTACCAGATCCTGCTACATCAGAACTATCTACATATGCATCGGTATCAATAAAGGGGGTGGTGGAGTTTAACTGCAGCAAGCCAGCTTTGACTCAGTGGCTAACCTGAACTACGACTGCAAGCAACTCTTTTGAGGTGGCGCACACGAGTCCACATATTCACCATTCAATACACCACTATGGATCCGCTCCCGTCTCCCTACGAGAAGGCCATCCATAGCACTCACACTTATCTTGCGAGTTTTAGAGTATCCACTTTCACTTGTCTATGAACTGTATAGGCAACCCAAGTAGTCCTTACCGCGGACGCGGCTATTCGAATAGATGATGTTAACCCTGCAGGGGTGTACTTCTTCATACACGCTCCTCACCACTTACCGTCGTTTACACGACATGTACTCGGCAACCTTCAAGCGAAGCCCAACGAGGGGTGTCGGCCACGGCCTACCTAAACACTCAAGTCTCTAGTCCAGTTATCGCCTATCCAGGTTCCATCCGCAGGGAGTCCGGCCGAGGTTTCCACATACGGCCCCGAACGATGTGTACAGGGTTCCGAAGACACCAAACGGCGCCCGCATGCCCGGCCACGTGTATCTACCGCAAACATAGCCCACCCCTGGGGTCAGCGCTACGCACGGCCGCCAACACATATCCTACAAACACCAGAAACTAGTTGCAACTCCTGGACAGAGGACTAGGGTGGTTAAGAAGCCGAGAGGGTCAATTAAGGATCCCAATGCATGGTAGTAACTGGTTCTTAAATCACACATACAGATCTCGGTGCTTAAGGACGGTTCCAATGAAACAACCCACCATGTACTCCTACATGGCCTCTCATCGATACCTTTACCAAATCGTGTTCAACACACTTAGCTCACACACATAGGACATGTTCACAACTTTCCAATTCATCCCCGATGAATCAGACCTGACACAACTCTAAGCAATAGCAGGCATGACAAAAACATGAATGAGTAGGCACATCAGGGCTCAAACAACTCCTACTCATGCTAGTGGGTTTCATCTATTTACTGTGGCAACGTCAGGTCATGCAGAGGAAAGGGGTTCAACTACCGCAACATGTAACAGTTGAAACGGTGTTGTCCTAATGCAGTAAAAGAGAGCAGGAGCAAGGAGGGGGATTGTATCGGAATGAGCAAGGGGGTTTTGCTTGCCTGGCACTTCATTGGTGTCATCGATCACGTCGTCGGAAACATCATCTACTAAGAGGGAACAACCACTCGACAAACACAAAAGGAACCACAATCAACGTAATGCACATCCATATGAATGATATGTCATATTAAAGTACTGAATTGACCTAGTGCAACAGTTAGTCATATTCATTGAAGTGGAATTCAAACCTATAGCAAATTCCAACTCCAAAACTAATTACCATTTATTCCATAATCATGAATTGTCCTATTCAGTGAGGTTAACTTGTTCAATCATGCATGAAAATGCCATAAACAGATTCTTTAGATTTTTCTAATAATTTTTGATATATAAATTATTTCATTTGGAGTTACGGTTTAATTTCTATGAATTTTAAGTTTTGGATATTTTCCTAGGAATAATAAATCATTTAAGATTTATTTAAATTCCAGAAAGGAATTATTACTGTTAACATGACCTCACAGTGACATCAACAGGTCAAGGCTCGGTCCAGGTCAAACCTAGACGGTGGGGCCCGCGTGTTAGTGTCACAGGGCTAATCCTATTTTAGTTAAACCTAAACTAGGTAATTACCAGGGGCTAGCCCCACATGTCAATGACCCAGGGGAGGTCAAACCCCTAGTCAACAGGCCTAACACGCCGGCGGCTCGTCGCTGGCGACAGCACACACGGCGGAGGCTCGGGTTTCGCCCTCAGGCGACCAAAAGGATGGCGGAGGCAGTCTGCGTGGAGCTGGGCGTGCGCTGCATCCAGGGAAGTGAAGGACATATGCCCTAGAGGCAATAATAAAGTTATTATTTATTTCCTTATACGATGTGAACTATGGGTGTTAATCACATGGTGATGTGAACTATTGGTATTAAATCACATGGCGATGTGAACTAGATTATTGACTCTAGTGCAAGTGGGAGACTGAAGGAAATATGCCCTAGAGGCAATAATAAAGTTATTATTTATTTCCTTCTATCATGATAAATGTTTATTATTCATGCTAGAATTGTATTATCCGGAAACATAATACATGTGTGAATACATAGACAAACAGAGTGTCACTAGTATGCCTCTACTTGACTAGCTCGTTGATCAAAGATGGTTATGTTTCCTAACCATAGACATGAGTTGTCATTTGATTAACGGGATCACATCATTAGGAGAATGATGTGATTGACTTGACCCATTCCGTTAGCATAGCACTTGATCGTTTAGTTTGTTGCTATTACTTTCTTCATGACTTATACATGTTCCTATGACTATGAGATTATGCATCTCCCGTTTACCGGAGGAACACTTCACATCACTTAAGCCTTGCAAGCATTGCAACTAATGAGTTAGTTGCAGGATGATGTATTATGGAACGAGTAAAGAGACTTGCCGGTAACGAGATTGAACTAGGTATTGAGATACCGACGATGGAATCTCGGGCAAGTAACATACCGATGACAAAGGGAACAACGTATGTTGTTATGCGGTCTGACCGATAAAGATCTTTGTAGAATATGTGGGAGCCAATATGAGCATCCAGGTTCCGCTATTGGTTATTGAACGAAGACGTGTCTCGGTCATGTCTACATTGTTCTCGAACCCGTAGGGTCCGCACGCTTAAGGTTTCGATGACAGTTATATTATGAGTTTATGAGTTTTGATGTACCGAAGGAGTTCGGAGTCCTGGATGAGATCGGGGACATGACGAGGAGTCTCGAAATGGTCGAGACGTAAAGATCGATATATTGGACGACTGTATTCGGACATCAGAAAGGTTCCGAGTGATTCGGGTATTTTTCGGAGTACCGGAGAGTTACGGGAATACGTATTGGGCCTTATTGGGCCATACGGGAAAGAAGGAAAAGGGCCTCAAGGGTGGCCGCACCCCTCCCCTTGGTCTGGTCCAAATTGGACTAGGGAAGGGGGGCGCCCCCTTCCTTCCTTCTCCTTTTCCCTTCCTCTTTTCCTATTCCATATGGGAGGTGGAATCCTACTAGGACTAGGGAGTCCTAGTAGGACTCCACACTTGGCGCGCCCCCTCCTAGGGCCGGACTCCTCCTCCCTTGCTCCTTTATATACGGGTGCAGGGGGGCACCCCAAAGACACAACAATTGATCATTGATCTCTTAGCCGTGTGCGGTGCCCCCATTCACCATAGTCCTCGATAATATTGTAGCGGTGCTTAGGCGAAGCCCTCCGACGGTAGAACATCAAGATCGTCACCACACCGTCGTGCTGACGAAACTCTTCCCCGACATTCTGCTGGATCGGTGTCCAGGGATCGTCATCGAGATGAACGTGTGCTAGAACTCGGAGGTGCCGTAGTTTCGGTGCTTGATCGGTCGGGCCGTGAAGACGTACGACTACATCAACCACGTTGTGCTAACGCTTCTGCTTTCGGTCCATGAGGGTCCGTAGACAACACTCTCCTCTCTTGTTGCTATGCATCACCATGATCTTGCGTGTGCTTACGCGAGACTGGTTCTACCGACTTGCTTTGCACACAGGTGGCTAGCGGGTGTCAGTTTCTCCAACTTTAGTTCAACCGAGTGTGGCTATGCCCGGTCCTTGCGAAGGTTAAAACAGCACCAACTTGACAAACTACCGTTGTGGTTTTGATGTGTAGGTAAGAACGGTTTTTGCTCAGCCCGTAGCAGCCACGTAAAACTTGCAACTACAAAGTAGAGGACGTCTAACTTGTTTTTGCAGGGCATGTTGTGATGTGATATGGTCAAGACGTGATGAGGTATAAGTTGTTGTATGAGATGATCATGTTTTGTTGAAGTTATTAGCAACAGGCAAAAGCCTTATGGTTATCTCTCTATTGCATAAGATGCAAGCACCAAATAATTGCTTTACTTTATCGCTATGCGATAGCAATAGTTGCAAGAGCAATTGTTGGCGAGACAACCATGTGACGACACATTGATATAGATGAAGATGATGGAGATCGTGGTGTCATGCCGGTGACGATGGAGATCATGATGATACTTTGGAGATGGAGATCAAAGGCAGAAGATGATGATGATGGCCATATGATGTCACATATTTTGATTGCATGTGATGTTTATCTTTTATACATCTTATTTTGCTTAGTTCGATGGTAGCTTTATAAGATGATCTCTCACTAATTATCAAGGTAGAAGTGTTCTCCCTGAGTATGCACCATTGCGAAAGTTCTTCGTGCTGAGAAACCACATGATGTCGGGTGTGCTAGGCTCTACGTTCAAATACAACGGGTGCAAAACAGTTGCACACGCGGAATACTCCGGTGAAACTTGACGAGCCTAGCATATAACAGATATGGCCTGGAACACGGAGACCGAAAGGTCGAGCGTGAATCTTATAGTAGATATGATCAACATAGTGATGTTCACCATTGAAACTACTCCATCTCACGTGATGATCGGACATGGTTTAGTTGATATGGATCATGTGATCACTTAGAAGATTAGAGGGATGTCTGTCTAAGTGGGAGTTCGTAAGTAATATGATTAATTGAACTTTAATTTATCATGAACTTAGTCCTGGTAGTTTTAGCATATCTATGATGTAGATCAATAGCTCGCGATGTTGCTCCCAGTTTATTGTGTTCCTAGAGAAAAATTATGTTGAAAAATGTTAGTAGCAATGATACGGATTGGATCCGTGATCTGAGGATTATCCTCATTGCTGCACAGAAGAATTATGTGTTTGATGCACCGCTAGGTGACAGACCTATTGCAGGAGTAGATGCAGACGTTATGAACATTTGGCTAGCTCAATATGATGACTACTTGATAGTTTAATGCACCGTGCTTAACGGCTTAGAATCGGGACTTCAAAGACGTTTTGAACGTCATGGACCATATGAGATGTTCCAGGAGTTGAAGTTAATATTTCAAGCAAATACCCGAGTTGAGAGATATGAAGTCTCCAACAAGTTCTATAGCTAAAAGATGGAGGAGAATAGCTCAAGCAGTGAGCATGTGCTCAGATTGTCTGGCTACTAAAATCGCTTGAATCAAGTGGGAGTTAATCTTCCAGATAAAATAGTGCTTGACAGAATTCTCTAGTCACCATCACCAAGTTAGTAGAACTTCATGATGAACTATGATATGCAAGGGATAACGGAAACGATTCCCAAGCTCTTCGTAATGCTGAAATCGACGAAGGTAGAAATCAAGAAAAATATCAAGTGTTGATGGTAGACAAGACCACTAGTTTCAAGAAAAGGGCAAATGGAAGAAGGGGAACTTCAAGAAGAACGGCAAGCAAGTTGCTGCTCAAGTGAAGAAGCCCAAGTCTGGTCCTAAGCCCGAGACTAAGTGCTTACTGCAAAGGGACTGGTCACTGGAAGCGGAACTGCCCCAAGTATTTGGCGGATAAGAAGGATGGAAAAGTGAACAAAGGTATATTTGATATACAGATTATTGATCTGTATTTTACTAGTGTTTGTAGCAACCCCTCGGTATTTGATACTGTTCAGTTGCTAAGAGTAGTAACTTGAAACGGGAGTTGCAGAATGAACAAAGACTAGTTAAGGGTGAAGTGACAATGTGTGTTGGAAGTGGTTCCAAGATTGATATGATCATCATCGCACACTCCCTATACTTTCGGGATTAGTGTTGAACCTAAATAAGTGTTATTTGGTGTTTGCGTTGAGCATGAATATGATTTGATCATGTTTATTGCAATACAGTTATTCATTTAAGTAAGAGAATAAATTGTTGTTTTGTTTACATGAATAAAACCTTATATGGTTACACACCCAATGAAAATGGTTCATTGGATCTCGATCGTAGTGATATACATATTCATAATATTGAAACCAAAAGATGCAAAATTAATAATGATAGTGCAACTTATTTGTGGCACTGCCGTTTAGGTCATATTGGTGTAAAGCGCATGAAGAAACTCCATGCTGATGGACTTTTGGAATCACTTGATTATGAATCACTTGATGCTTGCAAACCATGCCTCGTGGGCAAGATGACTAAGACTCTGTTCTCCGGAACAATGGAGCGAGCAACTGACTTATTGGCAATAATACATACTGATGTATGCGGTCCGATGAGTGTTAAGGCTCACGGCATGTATCGTTATTTTCTGACCTTCACAGATGATTTGAGAAGATATGGGTATATCTACTTAATGAAACACAAGTCTGAAATAGTTGAAAAGTTCAAAGAATTTCAGAGTGAAGTGGAGAATCATCGTAACAAAAATAGAAGTTTCTACGATATGATCGCAGAAGTAAAATATTTGAGTTACGAGTTTGGCCTTCAATTAAAACAATGTGAAATAGTTTCACTACTCACGCCACCTGGAACACCACAGTGTGATGGTGTGTCCGAACATCGTAACCGTACTTTATTATATATGGTGCGATCTATGATGTCTCTTACCAATTTACCACTATCGTTTTGGGGTTATGCATTAGAGACATCTATATTCACGTTAAATAGGGCACCATCTAAATCCGTTGAGACGACACCGTATGAACTATGGTTTGGCAAGAAACCTAAGTTGTCGTTTCTTAAAGTTTGAGGTTGCAATGCTTATGTGAAAAAGTTTCAACCTGATAAGCTCAAACCCAAATCGGATAAGTGCGTCTTCATAGGATACCCAAAAGAAAATGTTGGGTACACCTTCTATCACAGATCCGAAGGCAAGATATTCGTTGCTGAGAATGGATCCTTTCTAGAGAAGGAGTTTCTCTCGAAAGAAGTGAGTGGGAGGAAAGTAGAACTTGATGAGGTAACTGTACCTGCTCCCTTATTTGAAAGTAGTTCATCACAGAAATCTATCCTGTGACTACTACACCGATTAGTGAGGAAGCTAATGATGATGATCATGTAACTTCAGATCAAGTTACTACCGAACCTCGTAGGTAAACCAGAGTGAGATCTGCACCAGAGTGGTATGGTAATCCTGTTCTGGAGGTCATGTTACTTGACCATGACGAGCCTACGAACTATGAGGAAGCGATGATGAGCCCAGATTCCGCGAAATGGCTTGAGGCCATGAAATCTGAGATGAGATCCATGTATGAGAACAAAGTATGGAGTTTGATTGACTTGCCCAATGATCGGCGAGCCATTGAGATTAAATGGATCTTCAAGAGGAAGACGGACGCTGATAGTAGTGTTACTATCTACAAAGCTAGAATTGTCGCAAAAAGGTTTTCGATAAGTTCAAGGTGTTGACTACGATGAGAGTTTCTCACTCGTATCTGTGCTTAAGTCTATCCAAATCATGTTAGCAATTGCCGCATTTTATGAAATCAGGAAAATGGATAAACAAAACTGCATTCCTTAATGGATTTATTAAAGAAGAGTTGTATATGATGCAACCAGAAGGTTTTGTCAATCCTAAAGGTACTAACAAAATATGCAAGCTCCAGCGATCCATCTATGGACTGGTGCAAGCATCTCGGAGTTGGAATATACGCTTTGATAAGTTGATCAAAGCATATAGTTTTATACAGACTTGCGGTGAAGCCTGTATTTACAAGAAAGTGAGTGGGAGCACTACAGCATTTCTGATAAGTATATGTGAAAGACATATTGTTGATCGGAGATAATGTAGAATTATTCTGCAAAGCATAAAGGAATTTTTGAAAGGAGTTTTTCAAAGAAAGACCTCGGTGAAGCTGCTTACATATTGATCATCAAGATCTATAGAGATATATCAATACGCTTGGTAAGTTTTTTCAATGAGTACATACCTTGACAAGATTTTGAAGTAGTTCAAAATAGAACAGTCAAAGAAAGAGTTATGTCCTGTGTCACAAGGCGTGAAACTGAGTAAGACTCAAAGCCCGACCACGGCAGAAGATAGAAAGTGAATGAAAGTCATTCCCTATGCCTTGGCCATAGGTTCTATAAAATATGCCATGCTGTGTACCAGATCTATTGTATACCCTACACTGTTTTTGGCAAGGGAATACAATAGTGATCTAGGAGTAGATCACTGGACAGCGGTCAAAATTATCCTTAGTGGAATAAGGATATGTTTCTCGATTATGGAGGTGACAAAAAGGTTTGTCGTAAAGGGTTACATCGATGCAAATTTTGACACTGATCCAGATGACTCTAAATCTCAATCTGGATACATATTGAAAGTGGGAGCAATTAGCTAGAGTAGCTCCGTGCAGAGTATTGTTGACGTAGAAATTTGCAAAATACTTACGGATCTGAATGTGGCAGACCCGTTGACTAAACTTCTCTCACAAGCAAAACATGATCACACCTTAGTACTCTTTGGGTGTTAATCACATAGCGATGTGAACTAGATTATTGACTCTAGTAAACCCTTTGGGTGTTGGTCACATGTCGATGTGAACTATGGGTGTTAATCACATGGTGATGTGAACTATTGGTATTAAATCACATGGCGACGTGAACTAGATTATTGACTCTAGTGCAAGTGGGAGACTGAAGGAAATATGCCCTAGAGGTAATAATAAAGTTATTATTTATTTCCTTCTATCATGATAAATGTTTATTATTCATGCTAGAATTGTATTATCCGGAAACATAATACATGTGTGAATACATAGACAAACAGAGTGTCACTAGTATGCCTCTACTTAACTAGCTCGTTGATCAAAGATGGTTATGTTTCCTAACCATAGACATGAGTTGTCATTTGATTAATGGGATCACATCATTAGGAGAATGATGTGATTGACTTGACCCATTCCGTTAGCATAGCACTTGATCGTTTAGTTTGTTGCTATTACTTTCTTCATGACTTATACATGTTCCTATGACTATGAGATTATGCAACTCCCGTTTACTGGAGGAACACTTTTTGTGCCACCAAACGTCACAACGTAACTGGGTGATTATAAAGGTGCTCTACAGGTGTCTCCGAAGGTACTTGTTGGGTTGGCGTATTTCAAGATTAGGATTTGTCACTCCGATTGTCGGAGAGGTATCTCTTAGCCCTCTCGGTAATGCACACCACTTAAGCCTTGCAAGCATTGCAACTAATGAGTTAGTTGCAGGATGATGTATTACGGAACGAGTAAAGGGACTTGCCGGTAATGAGATTGAACTAGGTATTGAGATACCGACGATCGAATCTCGGGCAAGTAACATACCGATGACAAAGGGAACAACGTATGTTGTTATGCGGTCTGACCGATAAAGATCTTCGTAGAATATGTGGGAGCCAATATGAGCATCCAGGTTCCGCTATTCGTTATTGATCGGAGACGTGTCTCGGTCATGTCTACATTGTTCTCGAACCCGTAGGGTCCGCACGCTTAAAGTTTCGATGACAGTTATATTATGAGTTTATGAGTTTTGATGTACCGAAGGAGTTCGGAGTCCCGGATGAGATCGGGGACATGACGAGGAGTCTCGAAATGGTCGAGACGTAAAGGTCGATATATTGGACAACTGTATTCGGACATCGGAAAGGTTCCGAGTGATTCGGGTATTTTTCGGAGTACCGGAGAGTTATGGGAATACGTATTGGGCCTTATTGGGCCATACGGGAAAGAAGGAAAAGGGCCTCAAGGGTGGCCGCACCCCTCCCCTTGGTCTGGTCCGAATTGGACTAGGGAAGGGGGGCGCCCCCTTCCTTCCTTCTCCTTTTCCCTTCCTCTTTTCCTATTCCATATGGGAGGTGGGGAATCCTACTAGGACTAGGGAGTCCTAGTAGGACTCCACACTTGGCGCGCCCCCTCCTAGGGCCGGACTCCTCCTCCCTTGCTCCTTTATATACGGGTGCAGGGGGCACCCCAAAGACACAACAATTGATCATTGATCTATTAGCCGTGTGCGGTGCCCCCTTTCACCATAATCCTTGATTATATTGTAGCGGTGCTTAGGCGAAGCCCTCCGACGGTAGAATGAAAGTGCAACTATCCCTAGGTGGTTTTGGTAATTCATAACAACATATAGCTCATTGAGCTAATGCTATTCCAAGGTGATTATTCCAGGAAAGCTCAATGATTGGCATGGCATGGATGTGAAAGTGGAATCCTCAAAATGCTAAGGACAAAGGATTGGCTCAAGCTCAAAACTTTAAGACTCTTCATTTTATATTTTAGTGATCCAAGATCACATTGAGTCCATAGGAAAAGCCAATACTATCAAGGAGGGATGAGGTGTTGCTTAATGAGCCTCTTGCTTCATGTGCTTAATGATATGCTCCAAAACCCTCAACTACTTTCCCATATCCACATATGACCTAAACTCTAAGCCAAACTCGGTCCTACCGATTCTTCCTATCCGGCGCCACCGAGTTTCACTTGTCATTAGCCACTGCCAAACCCTAGCAATTCGGTTCTACCGATAAGGATCTCGGTCCCACCGAGATGGGGTTGCAAACTCTCTGTTTCCCTTTCGTAACTTTTCGGTCCCACCGAAAGAGCGAATCGGTCCCACCAAGATTGCAATGTAAACTCAGTGTTTCCCCTTTGTAACTTTTCGGTCTCACCGAGTTTGCCTGACCAACTCTCTGGTTAGCTAATTACCAAATTCGGTCTCACCGAGTTTGTGTAGTCGGTCTCATCGAGATTACATTATACCCAAAGCCTAACCGAATCGGTCCTACCGAGTTGCATGTCAGTCCCGCCGAAATTCCTAACGGTCACTAGGTTTACTACTTCGGTCAGATCGAGTTTTCTGATTCGGTCCCACCGAGATTGGTAAATTGTGTGCAACGGTTGGATTTTGTGTGGAGGCTATATATACCCCTCCACCTCCTTCTCATTCGATGAGAGAGCCATCAGAACACACACACCATTCCTACTCATATGTTCTGAGAGAGAACCACCTACTCATGTGTTGAGACCAAGACATTCCATTCCTACCATATGAATCTTGATCTCTAGCCTTCCCAAGTTGCTTTCCACTCAAATCTTCTTTCCACCAAATCCAAATCCTATGAGAGAGAGTTGAGTGTTGGGGAGACTATCATTTGAAGCACAAGAGCAAGGAGTTCATTACCTACACACCATTTGTTACTTCTTGGAGAGTGGTGTCTCCTAGATTGGCTAGGTGTCACTTGGGAGCCTCCGACAAGATTGTGGAGTTGAACCAAGGAGTTTGTAAGGGCAAGGAGATCGCCTACTTCGTGAAGATCTACCGCTAGTGAGGCAAGTCCTTCGTGGGCGATGGCCATGGTGGGATAGACAAGGTTGTTTCTTCGTGGACCCTTTGTGGGTGGTTGCTTCTTCGTGGACCCTTCGTTGGTGGAGCCCTCCGTGGACTCGCGCAACCTTTGCCCTTGGGTGGAGCCCTGTGTGGACTCGCGCAACCGTTACCCTTCGTGGGTTGAAGTCTCCATCAACGTGGATGTAGGATAGCACCACCTATCCGAACCACGGGAAAAACATCCGTGTCTCCAATTGCGTTTGAAATCTCCAAACCCTTCCCTTTATATTCTTGCAAGTTGCATGCTTTACTTTCCGCTGCCAATATACTCTTTGCATGCTTGCTTGAATTATGTGATGATTGCTTGACTTGTCCTAAAATAGCTAAAAATCTGCCAAGAACTAAAATTGGGAAAAGGTTAAGTTTTTATTTGGTCAAGTAGTCTAATCACCCCCCTCTGGACATACTTTCGATCCTACAGAACATCAAGATCATCACCACACCATCGTGCTGACAAAACTCTTCCCCGACATTCTACTGGATCGGAGTCCGGGGATCGTCATCGAGCTGAACGTGTGCTAGAACTCAGAGGTGCCGTAGTTTCGGTGCTTGTTCGGTCGGGCCGTGAAGACGTACGACTACATCAACCATGTTGTGCTAACGCTTCCGCTTTCGGTCTACGAGGGTCCGTAGAGAACACTCTTCTCTCTCGTTGCTATGCATCACCATGGTCTTGCGTGTGCGTAGGAAATTTTTTAAAATTACTACGTTCCCAAACAGGAAGCACACGAGAGGGGCCGGGGTGGCCAGAGTCGACGGCACCGATGAGCGGAGCGGCGCCGGAGTTCGGACGTCGACGGACTCGACGCCGCAGGGCACGGCAGGAGCAATGGGTGGTTGGTACGGCCCCGTGGTGACGCGCAACGCGCGGTGATGCGCTCGGTTTTGAGCTCCGGTGTGGGTGGCCACGGCGGCGAGGAGCTCAGGCGGCGGCGCGTGCGGGCAGGCGAGGTGTGTCAGCTACGGCTTGCAGCAGAGAAAACAGAGAGGGGGGTTCAGGTCAGGAGCTCACGGCGGGGGAGATGAATAGGTCAGCTGGCTCGGGGGTGGCCGGATGATGTCGTGGCTTTGCCGGCGATCTCGAACGGCCGAGGCAGAAGACGGAGGCATTGGGGACGAAGTAGAGCTCCTGGCGCCGCTTGACCCCGTGGAGAGGACGAAGACGTCGTGGCAGAGCTCGGGGACAGCTCAGAGAGGCGAGGGTGAGGCGGCGGCTACGGCAACGATGAGCGGCAGCGACGAGCTTCGCTCAGTGGGGGGTGGGTAGGGGGAGAGAGGGAGGCAGAGGAGGGGGAGAAGGCACAGGAGAGGGAGAGAGCTCGAGGGAGTGAGAGAGGGTCCAGGGGTCGCGTGGCGTCGAGGAGGGGCTTCGAGGCGTCCGGTGAGGCAGGCGAGATGGGAGGAGGCGTGGCGCCTCGCGCGCGTGTGCACTGTCCCGCCTCTGCCTACTGGGAGAGGTTAGGAATGACTGGCACCAGACCGGTGGGCTGGGCTGTCCACTGGGCCGGCCAGGTAAGCCTAGGTAAAACTCTCTCTCTTTTCTGTTTTCTATTTTCTTTTCTACAATTTGTTTTGGGTTTAGTTTTAACACCAAACCATTTTATAAAATCCTGAAAATAATTATGTGGCTAGAACTAAAATATACAAAACCACATAAAATGTTTCAGAATTATTGGACATATATTAATTATATAAAGAATATATATCCAATGCAAATAGTTATTGAATTAATTCAAAGGCCCAAAATAAATATTTCTGAGACTCCAAAAATATTGGTTTGAGTTTTACCTCTTGCCAATATTTTTATAGCTTGACAGGAACATTTTCTTGGGTTTATTTGAAACAATTTTTAATGTTGATCATTTTTGTAAAAGACTTCTGAGGCTTCCCACTTTCCCCAATTCAACTTTCATAAATATATACATGATGCATGAATGCTTGTGCAACCAGTTACAACCAATTCTAGGGCTGTGACAGCTGTGATCCATAATTTGGCCTCGTTGATAATGAGTGTAAGTAGAATAGGCGGTGGGGCATATTTTTGGCGGAAAACCCTAGCGTTCCACTCGTTCCAAACAGTCCATGAGATAAGCATGGTGAGGGATGCCATGGCATGCCAGTTTGGAGTGCGGTTGTCAGTCTGATTATCCCACCATTGCTTGACGGAGTCATGAAGCTGCCACTCGGAGGTGTTGACGTGAGGCAAACCAAGCTTGTCGATGATTACTCTACAAACCCTAATTGTGTATCGACACTTGAAGAAGAGATGGGGTCCCGTTTCTTGCTCTCTCTTTCATAGCGGACATAGGCCACAATTTTCCCAACCGCGCCTCTCCAACCGGTCGGCGGTCCAAATTCGAGCCTTCCAAACCATGCGTTCCATGGGGGAGAGAGTCAAGCCAAGGAATTGCGCCTTGTAAGCGGTGGCCGTTGTGTAGATCCCATCATTTGCGTGCTTCCAAATAATCTCATCCTCGGTTTTCTCATCATGGTGGACGTCATGCAGCAGCATCCACAAGGTGAAAAATTCACGAATGTGGCCACAGTGACATCGATATTGGGGTTGATTTTCAGAATCCACGCCTCTTCCTTGAGTGCTTCAATCATCTTCCAGTTCTTCCTTCTCGAGGCCTCATAGATTAAGGGTGCTATGTCCTTGGGCTTGCGCCCGAGGAGCCAAGGGGAATCCCAGAACGGAGTTTTGTCACCATCCCCAACAGTGATAATTGTAGAGGCGTAGAAGAAGTCGAGGTCCTCGACGGAAGATTTGCATTTATGCAAATCTGGAACATGCAAAGAGGAATCTAGAGAATTATTTGCAAGTCTATGCTAGAAGAACGTATACCCTCCCTGCCTCCAATCGTTCCTCCGAGCGACAGGAGGAAAAATCAAGCCGCCGCCTGGGCTTCCCCTTCTCCGCCATCCTCCTCCAACGCTGTCGCCAGAGGGTGCGACAGGGCGAAGCCCGGCAGGCACCGGCGAGGCGGTGACGATCGGTCGTCCTCTCGCATGGTGGACTCGGTGCGGGCTGGGGCTACTAGGACGGAGTGCGGCGCTGGCGGTGCGTGCCAGATCAAGGCAGTGCCGGTGGCATGGCAGATGCGCATAGGGCGACATGGGGTAGAGCGGGCTCAAGGATCAGCAGCGGCGGCTTCGCGGCGGCTAGACCTGACCCACGGGGGTGCAGGTTGCGGATGACCAACTACATTGTTGCTGTGAATGCTGCTCCTCATGGCAGCGATGGAATGTCTCCGTGCCAGGATGGACGTCTGGCTGCCGAGAGCCTGAGAAGCCGCCAAAAAGGACTCTGACTGAATAAAAGCACTTAACTTATGGCACTCACCAAAAATAGGGCCACACATCTCTCCCATCGGTTTTTTCAGGCCAAACACACGCGTTATTGCTCAATAACTTGAGGAATACAATTGATATGAGGTGGTTGCAGGAGCCAAACATAGCGACCCGCTGCAAGATTTAGCATGTAACTAGTGAGACTTTGGGCCTCATTGTTCATACTTCTGCCTTTGAAATGAAGGAACATGAATGAAAATCTAAGGATATTAATTTATTTTTTTTGAAAAGGAGGATAACCCCTGCCTTTGCATGAGAATGATGCATGCAGCCATATATTATTAATAGTGCAAAATTCAGAAGGTGAACAACATCGACCCGGAAATAAAGTGCAAAACAAACACTGAGACCTTACGATAGTAACTCCTCCAGATTGTCACTAACCCTACGATACAAGACCTAACATAAATGAAAAATACATAACTCATAGATTACGCCTTCAAGAAGGAATCAACGCACGTGCGCCGATGATGGAAAATCCATCACAAGGTTGAACTCCAGATTCTCATCCCCAAAGCCAAGCTTCAATCCATCACCTTCAACAACGACACGACGCAGGCGCGCGACGACATAGCCCGATCAGAGATCTTGTGTTTCTACCAGAGGGCAATAACTCGTCGTTGAAGCCGTCTGTACCCCCCCCCCCTTATTCGTCTACTAACGCGTCGATAGCCAAATACCTCCGGAGGAGACAACGGAAGACAAAGATGTCCCATACCACCAGGCTCCCACTACCGTCGCACCACCTTCAATCCAACAACAATAGGCTAAACATGACACCACCACTAGCCACCATGCATCACCTGCCGGAAGTAGACATGACTTGACGTCTTCGTATAAGACTTCGTGCATAACATCCACTGGTAGCGCATCAATCGGTGGCTTCACCTACAGATGACGGGGCACCGCCCGACAACTCCAAAAGAGGCACATGTGTCACCTACCGAGCCGTATCGTAGTCGATTTGTTGATGGAAGGGACATCCCATACTGCCACCGGCTTGAGAAGTCTGTCACCACCTCGAGATCAGGACTCTGAGTCGCCCACATGACCCCGCAATCCGTCGTCATTGATGAAGAGGGGCCGCCGCCCCGATTCCCAGCGCTACAGGGAGTCCCCACCGTTGCGCCAGCCACTGTCGTCGCCCATAGAACGGCAACCGCCGCCGTGATCCCACATCAAGTGCCATCGACATCGGAGGAAGCTTCGGTGGCCATGCCCTTCCTGCGACAATCCTGGATAAGGGATCCCAAGATTTGCAACCACCGGTGTTGCCACAATGACCTACCACCTGGCCTGTCATCCCCGGCGGAGGGGACACTGCCACCACCATCGGCGGATCTGGGCCAGTCGTCGTTGTCACCACCGCCAAGATAGGATCTAGGCAGAATTCCGCCACTGGCCACACCAACCCCACATCCTTCCTCTACCCACGCCTAGTCGATCAACACGTCACGCCTAGCCGAGCTCCAGCCGCGCTGCCATGCCCTGGATCAGCATGACGCCATCGCTAAAGCCATTGTCCCGCATCAAGCACAAGTGCTCCCTAGGTGGTTTTGATAATTGATGACAACATATCTCTTGTTGGACTAACATTTCTATCTAGCATGTTTCAGATAAGTTCAACAATGGAGTGGCATGGACTAAAGGTTGTGGGAACTCCTTCAAGATGCTAAGGACAAAGGATTGGGTAAACCACAAAGCACAACAATCATCTATTACTCTAAATCAACCAAGATCACATTGAGTCCATAGGAAAAGCCAATACTATCAAGGAGGGATGAGGTGTTGCTTAATGAGCCTCTTGCTTCTTGTGCTTAATGATATGCTCCAAAATCCTCAGCTACTTTCCCACTTCCACATATGACCTAAACCCTAAGCCAAACTCGGTCCTACCGATTCTTCCTATCCGGCGCCACCGAGTTTCACTTGTCCCCCGCCGCCTCCGCCGCAAGGCTCAGCCGAGCAACGCCCGACCAGCGTGTGCGGAAGCGGGGATCTCTTTCCTCTCTGCTTGGGGACTGGGCTAGCGCGGGATGGATCTTCTCAGACGAAGGTGTGGGGCTGCCGCGGGGTTCCTCGGCGCGGCGGCGGGCGGGCAGGGCGGCGGCATGTGTGTCCCATGGCAGCGCGGTGGGGTACTGCTGCTTCTCAAAGGTGCGGCATCTGCGAGGGCTTTGTCTCGAGTGAGTGTGTGAGGGCGTCGCTCTCGCCTGGTCTGAACTGATGTGTCTCTAGGGCTGTGTTCGCGGCGCAGGTGGTGGAGCAGCGTGGGTTGCGGCCAGTGAGGGCCAACGGTGGTCGCCGTCCTCAGGCAGTGGTGGTAACTGGTGATGGTGGAGGGAGGCAGAGTGCATGTTGTGTTCTGGGCTGGTCCGACCGGATATGTTTCGGGGGGCAATGAGCGGCACACGCTGAGGCGTGGCTGGCTTGGGTCGCGGTTGGCTACCTCTGCAGTGGTCGGTGGAGGTGGTGGCGGTGCGGTAACAGTGGTGCTCGAGTTCGTCCGGTGGCGGTCACCATGATGGCAATGGTGGCTGAAAGTGAGGGAGCGTTCCTGACGACTCCGAAGCTTGGAGCTCGCCAGGCGACGCAGGTTGGGAAGTGGCCCGGTGTGGCTCCTGTTCCGACCGTGGATGGCTCCACGGCAGCTTGACAGATTGCCTGCGGCGGCGGAGGCTGGCATGTTCCGACGTCGGCCCGTCCGTGGGTGATGTCCGTGGGTGATGTCTACTATGCAATTTTCCCTCAAGTGGATGACCTAAGGTTTATCAATCCGTGGGAGGCGTAGGACGAAGATGCACTACACCACAACACTACATTCCCAATAGCCTAGTTGGCTGAGAAAACAACTTCCCTCAACTAACAGTCGGTCTGGAAAGACTATTGCCGACAGATCGTGTCTGTTGGGGAAAGTCCATATGGGAAAGCCCTTTCCCGATCGACATATGTTTCCCGAACGACTACTTGACGGCTATGGTGTATCTTTCCCCGACCGACAAGTTGTTGGGCTTGCCATGGGCCTTTCCCGACCAACAGCCCGTTGGGGTAGCCGTGGGCCTTTCCCGACCAACTATCGGATGGGAATTCTTTCTCGACCAACATTTTGTTGGGCCTGGTTTTAGCCTTTCCCAACCGACTGTCGGGTAGGGTCAGACGGTGTTTCCTTTTGCGACAAAAAATTCATCTACATTTTGTTTATCCAATCACAGCTTCAACTAACATATGGTACTGATTGTCACATACATATAGTTCATGTGCTCTAAGCATAATCATGAAGACGTCATACATCAGGTTCACATCAAGTGCACCAAACATTTTTTATTCCATTAACTAATGGTCACATACATACACTTCATTCTGTTCTGAACATAACCACAAATACACCATACATCAGGTTCAACAAAGGACAGCTAAAAGACTACAAGTATGAGAGATCAATTGTACAAAATGAAAAGTAAAACATTCAGTTGACGCGGATCGCTGGCTTCGTGGTTCATTGTGAGTCGAGTCCTTATGTTTTCTTCCTAAAAAAGTTAAACAAGTCTCCCTTGTTAGAATGCTCAATTAATTTATGAAATTGAATGCAGGCAGAATTCATGTGTGCACTATGCACACGCAACAACAGAAAGAAGAATACACTTACCTAATCTACAAAACTAGAATTCTGGTCGTGAAGACGGCCAATCAACATCCAGCAACAGCGATGGATGTGGCATAGAAGCCCTCTGTCCACCTGTCTATCCATTTGAAAGGAAATGCATCTTTTACTTTGTATGATTGCTGATCATATGGTGTCCTGGGGATATATTTAAGTTACTATACATAGGTACTAGCAGCCAGTATTCCAACACTTGTTTCCAAAAAAATAAACATACAACTTTATAGATAGTGGATAATGTGAGCTGGAAGCAAAATAAATATAACTGTGACTCTTTCAGTAGATGTACAGAATTCTAGTAGTTCACACTGGATATTGCTAGCTGATAGCTAATTATAGATGTGACTGTTTATGAATGCCCAAAAGTATCGTCTTTGCTCACCTAACATTGTTTTGGGTAGGAAGGGAGAACACTTATAAGGTAGTGAACGGTGAAAAATAATCACTTGACTATCCTACTATAAGTGAACGACAGTGTAACTACTACATTGTACTAACATTCTCCATACTTTTTTTTAAACAGATAGAGGTCAACATCCATGTAAACCACCTTTCTAAGAGCATTTCTATCTTATGAACCTGCATTATCTATGACCATTTAGGTATATGCTCCAGGAACTAATTAAGTTGTGCACTTTTTCTGTTGATATTAAGACCTGCTATAGCTTCCTCCATTGCTTGATGATGCACTGTATATTTTTACACCTTCATATCCAAAACCATTTCCTTTCTTGTCTAAGTACCCCTGACACGACAGAGGTAAGAATATATTTGGTGCTTTTGTTTTTTGTACAGATGGAAAAAATATAGGGATACCAGTAGAGCGACTACAGAAACTTTGACAGTTCTTCATATCCACAACCCTTTTACTCAAGGAGTAAGGGGAACATGATGCAAGGAATGCAACTTCAGCACTTGGACAGTAGTAATTAGAAGAAAGTAGGAAATTACATTAGAGTTTCCTGTTTAATGTAACCCAGTTTTCTCTTTGTTTATTTCTTGGATGATCTTTCAGACATATCAAGCATACCAATTACTGTGGTAGTTTCAGATTAACACCTGATATTAGTATGCCATGATATTAACAGCAAATGGCCAGGAATGACATATATGGCACAATTTATATATATTGCTCATGGTCTACATAGGAGGAGGAGGAGCGGGAATAGCCAGTGAATGTCAAGTAACTTTATTGAAGGATAACCAAATTACCTGATAAATCTCATTCAAAGAGACAAGAAATAGGCCAAAGACGCAAGTTTTCCTTTCATGAATGTACATATATAATATCAGTATAATCTCATGTTTTTGTTTGCCATAGAATGTATTATTGCTAAACAAGCATGATCCTGCAGGGATAACTATAGCATGTCTATATATTTGATCCTGCAGGTACGACTTAATAGGCAAACTAAGCATAATTACCCACCTTTCAGGATTCCAGGCGTCATTCCGATCCCATTGAATAGTTCATTCCTGGTTAGTACTCTGTTTCCACCCTTAGTACTCTGTTTCCACCCTTCATTTGCTAGGCAATGTTTTAAATATTCACCTACAAGATTTTACACGTGGTGTTACATTTTCCATACAAGAATAACTATAAGAAATCAAAATCTAAAATGAACAAGTTGAACACAAGTTGTTATTTGTCAAGAAAGACCAATCGTATGATAGCCAATTCAGCAAAGAAAAACACGGTGTTCCATAGAGCAGATGCTTACCATCTCTCACCAAGTAGTCTTGTTCAGCTCAACACTAAATTTCATGAGACTGGACTTTTAGATCCCAGGTGCCCAAGCACCCCCTTATCTGCACCATTCATTCAGAATATGGCACTTCAGGATGTGTGCGCTTCACTGTAGCCAATGATTTCGTTGCAGCTTCGTTGCCTCGTTAAGCCCAAGAATAAGAATAGAAAACAAACAAATTTGGGTCTAGTCTAGCACTGCCTCTCTCTAGACCAAGACTGACTTTGCATGTGCATGTGGTGCGAGAGAGACAAAGTTTGAACAGTGACATGTGATGTGCTGCGTTGGTTATTTTTTTGTTTTTGAATCACGGGCTGGACAACGACCTGGCTATATGCTGGGAATCTGTACTGTTCATGTAGGTAGGGATCTCTAAGACCATGACAAGTTCTGTCACCGCATGCAAAAAAATGGACAAGCAGCACCTACAATAGTGCTGTCAAGTCATCTCTGTTTCAATTGACAAGGTGCCTCCCTTCCCACAGCTTGAGGTCGTGATGAATTAATTTTTTTGCTAGTATCACAGTGCACCCACTGCAAAAGTTTTCCAAGTAGTCAGACTCATGTGGGAATCTTAGAGTTGCTCAACGCACTTTACTAGGGGGTGCCGAGGCACCCGGGTGCTATGGCACCTTTTCAAAATTTCATTTATTTTAGAGAAGCGCAGATGTAGACCATATCTAAATAAAAGATTGATGCCCCCTTTCTTTATTGTACACTTAACTCAATCAAGCATGTAAGCACGACACTAATCCAGGAAGGAATCAAACTGTGCCGCACTAGCAGGACATGGTCATGAACAACATAATTAATTGGACTATGATTACCATGAGAAATATCTAGAAGTTAAATCACTGGGTGAACAGACTTTGATGGCTGCAATGGAAATTTCAAAACTTTAAAAGAGAAACTGTACTACACAAAACTGCTAGTTCTGATGTCACATGTAGGTGAAAACACTTGCAATACTAAAGTAATCTACTTCAGCAATCAACACGCATGATCTATGTTTAAGGAAAATCAAAAGTGTGAAAAGGAATTGTATACATTCATGACATCCACACATAAGGAGGGCCTCAGTACATGGGGTGGAGAAACTCGCCGAAGTGGTTGCAACAAGCACGTTAGATGGATAACACTTGAGGATGAGCGCCCACGGTTCAGTTTTCTGAAGAAAAATATCACATAAGAACCAAAGCCTAAACAAAACATTCAGTACTTGTTCACACACTGCATTGGCTAGGAGCTACTAGGAATAAACTAGGATAACATATTAGAAAAGCTTTATTAAAAGAAAAAATAAATATTTTTCTTTATTGTTCAGTACATATTGTTCTTTAGCTCTAATATATAACCATCAAAATACGGTCTACCAACTTCAATAAATCTAGCAGCCAAATTAGTTATAGACAAAGCATTACCTAATATATAACCATCAAACTACAGTCTAACAACTTCGAAAAATCTAGCAGCCAAATTAGTTATAGATAAAGCATTACTTGGATATTCAACTCATCAATTTTATGAAAAAGATATGTTTTCTAGCCACTATTTCTTGTTCTTTTTATTATTTTAGGTATTCACGTCAGTTTTGAATTAAAGTGTTGGACACACCACATCTTATGAACAAAATTCATCTATAACTGAAATTACTTCGAGTCATCATATACCAATAGATATAACGATTTCTATGCAAAGAACAACCACATATTGTACACTGAATCACAAACGAAGAAACATACTATTGAAGGATTTGAGAGAGAGAGAGAGAGACTTGACGATAGCCCATACTCAAGTCAAGGTTTTGACAAGGCAATAGATCCAACAACTGATCATGAGGACCAATCGATGGAGATATCATCTTTCTTCAACACAAACACACGCACACAAAGATATCCCTTAACATGAACTAAGTCAGACAAGCTTTATCTTCCAACTCTCCAAGTTGTTGTTTAGCTCAACCAACTAGCTCAGGGATATCCAACACAGATTCTTGGAGAAGGGGTGATTTTAAGAAAACCCATTTAATCACTAACTCAACATACCAGTCAGGTGACAACCAGGTAATACTTCCGAGAAGATCTTCGGAAAATAACGAACCACCGATATGTTAGTAAGCTAGAGAACAATCTTGCTTTTCAGGGCAAGACGATATGATCAAATAAGCAAGGATAGACACAATCCCAACTCTTGATCGAAGAGTGCACCAGGAAAATGTACTAGGTAGAACGATCAATCTTAGAATGATGATTCAATAGCCAACACGCTAAGAATGAGAATATTGTCCATTAACTACCAAGCAACGAGGTTGCTAGGAGTATCGATTTCACACATCACAGTTCACTTGTCGGCATTCCGGTTATGGCAACACGGGACCGAGGAATGAACGATGATGGCAAGAGTATCACTGCATCAAGAATTCATAAGAGAAGGTGCAATTCTCATGACATTCCTGACATAATAGTGGGTAATACTTCAGGGTAGAACAGAATCAAAGCTTGATTGCATTTGATCTACGGAATACAACTGCTTTGACCCAATCCTATAAATGGATGAGGTACTTGAGTTTGTTTCTCCTAGTCATTCTAAACTAGAATGGCTTGACGGACCACAGGAATAATAAGCATCGATAACACGGATGCACAATTACTCCTGACTATCAATTGATACATGATGGTTGGAATACAAATGAAGAGGGACAACTCAAGGGAACATATATCTTTTTGAGTTGTGGATACATAGGTTAGTATGTTGATACATGATCTTTTGATTCAAACAAATTTCTGCAAAGGATGGTTCATGGTATTTGGAAGAATGATATACCACGGACCTCGAAGACTATCACAAAGATTACTAATATCCTAAAGGTACGAGCAACACTATCAACACGAGGTAAGTAGAGTGGATCTTGGGTCAAGAATCCAGGAGTAGAATGCCTACTACTAAGTGGCATCACAAGATGCTTTCGAGAATGGTCGCCAGATTCATCACACTGGGAGCACAAAACATGGCTAGATTACTAGATGGTTTCATAAGACACCTAGGGTCATAATAGTAGCTCCAAGATATACACCGAGGCAACGGAGTACCTCACATGCCATGTAGTGTGCTTAATCTGGCCCAAAAGGACATCGGGAATGGAAAGAAAGGATTCGCAAATACATCCGACTATGTAGAGACCTGGGATGACTCGGATAACATAACGGCTGTAAATGCTCAAAAAAAGATTTGAGACATTCACAAGGATTTGCATAGTCACTCAACAACATCATATTAAGGTTCTGGTTCAGCCGACAACATACTAAAAGTAGTAGAAACAGAGTTGAGGCCTCGAACCAACAATCCTATAAGTCTCTATCAAAGTAACTCGTCATCCTGATAGATAGATGAGAAGGCCTAGTTCTTAAACCCCGTAGAAAGGAAGAGGATGACTCAGATCAGAAGGGCATAAGGTAAAGGAGTAAAAAGATCCTTACGTTCCCTTCCACAATCAATTCTCTTATATAGCTAAAGCATTTCTAGACACAACTTCGACCGGTTTGGCTTGGTAATCATACAGGCAGTCAGGCTCTGATACCAACGCTGTCAGGCCCCCTATTCCAAGTCACATCGATCTAGCCGGTAACACCTCATATCACTTTGCGGCCTCACGCACGGTATTCCCACGGGTGTCGCCTTACCATGGCCCGGGACCATTTGCGCCTTCTGGCTCACGTATAAGATAGTGTTGCTAGCATTCATATGACAGAGAACCTGGGCCGACATGGCTAGTCGTGAACCCAAAGCGGCACTAACCTATGGGGACATGCATACATGAATCACATCGAGCTTGTTGGTCAGCAGCATGTGAATCCGGGCTGTAGCACCGGGCTAACAGAACTCCGGGAACCCGGGCTGTAGCAGGATAGGCAGGACTCCGGATGTCACCGCGTGACATTACCCCGAAGGGACAGACACAGGAACAAAGTGAAACACATGCCGGCCAGTCAAGTGTCCTGAGCAGTAGTGCTGGGCTAACAGGACACCGGTGAACCGGGCTGTAGCGGACTACTATGGCTCATGGAAGCACTAGACTACATTTCCCCATAAGAGAGACTGCCAAGGATAAACAACTAGATTGTCGGATCCCACACATACCAAGCATTTCAATCATACACACAATATGCTCGATATGTGTAAATACAACATGGCATGACAACATAACTCTACAATTCAAGTATTTATTCATTAGGCTCCGAAGAGTGAGATATTACAAACATGGGTCTCATGACCCAACAATCATAGCATACAAATCAAAGCACATGCGGAAGCTTAACATGAACTAAGTCAGACAAGCTTTATCTTCCAACTCTCCAAGTTGTTGTTTAGCTCAAACAACTAGCTCAGGGATATCCAACACAGATTCTTGGAGAAGGGGTGATTTATAAGAAAACCCATTTAATCACTAACTCAACATACCGGTCAGGTGACAACCAGGTAATACTTCCGAGAAGATCTTCGGAAAATCATGAACCACCGATATGTTAGTAAGCTAGAGAACAATCTTGCTTTTCAGGGCAAGACGATATGATCAAATAAGCAAGGATAGACACAATCCGAACTCTTGATCGAAGAGTGCACCAGGAAAATGTACTAGGTAGAACGATCAATCTTAGAATGATGATTCAATAACCAACATGCTAAGAATGAGAATATTGTCCATTAACTACCAAGCAATGAGGTTGCTAGGAGTATCGATTTCACACATCACAGTTCACTTGTCGGCATTCCGGTTATGGCAACACGGGACCGAGGAATGAACGATGATGGCGAGAGTATCACTGCATCAAGAATTCATAATAGAAGGTGCAATTCTCATGACATTCCTGACATAATAGTGGGTAATACTTCAGGGTAGAATAGAATCAAAGCTTGATTGCATTTGATCTGTGGAATACAACTGCTTTGACCCAATCCTAGAAATGGATGAGGTACTGGAGTTTGTTTCTCCTAGTCATTCTGAACTAGAATGGCTTGACGGACCACAAGAATAATAAGCATCGATAACACGGATGCACAATTACTCCTGACTATCAATTGATACATGATGGTTGGAATACAAATGAAGAGGGACAACTCAAGGGAACATATATCTTTCTGAGTTGTGGATACATAGGTTAGTATGTTGAGCAAAGCTCAACATTTCTCCCGGATAACCCATGCAGAAAGGTAGAACTGGTAGATTCACAATGTAGAATGGAGAACTCATTAAGAGCACTCTGGTTGTGATCTTTTGATTCAAACGAATTTCTGCCAAGGATGGTTCATGGTATTTGGAAGAATGATATACCACGGACCTCGAAGACTATCACAAATATTACTAATATCCTAAAGGTATGAGCAACACTATCAACACGAGGTAAGTAGAGTGGATCTTGGGTCAAGAACCCAGGAGTAGAATGCCAACTACTAAGTGGCATCACGAGATGCTTTCGAGAATGGTGGCCAGATTCATCACATTGGGAACACAAAACATGGCTAGATTACTAGATGGTTTCATAAGACACCTAGGGTCATAATAGTAGCTCCAATATATACACCGAGGCAACGGAGTACCTCACAGACCGTGTAGTGTGCTTAATCTGTCCCAAAAGGACATCGGGAACAGAAAGAAAGGATTCGCAAATGCATCATACTATGTAGAGACCTGGGATGACTCGGACAGCATAACAGCTGTAAATGCCAGGAAAAAGATTTGAGACATTCACAAGGATTTGCATAGTCATTCAACAACATCATATTAAGGTTCTGGTTCAGCCGACAAACATACTAAAAGTAGTAGAAACTGAGTTGATGCCTCGAACCAACAATCCTATAAGTCTCTATCAAAGTAACTCGTCATCCTGATAGATAGATGAGAAGGCCCAGTTCTTAAACCCCGTAGAAAGGAAGAGGATGACTCAGATCAGAAGGGCATAAGGTAAAGGAGTAAAAAGATCCTTACGTTCCCTTCCACAATCAATTCTATTATATAACTAAAGCATTTCTAGACACAACTTCGACCAGTTTGGCTTGGTAATCATACAGGCAGTCAGGCTCTGATACCAACGCTGTCAGGCCCCCGATTCCAAGTCACATCGATCTAGCCGGTAACACCTCATATCACTTTGCGGCCTCACGCACGGTATTCCCATGGGTGTCGCCTTACCATGGCCCGGGACCGTTTGCGCCTTTTAGCTCACGTATAAGATAGTGTCGCTAGCATTCATATGACAGAGAACCCGGGCCGACATGGCTAGATGTGAACCCAAAGCGGCACTAACCTATGGGGACATGCATACATGAATCACATCGAGCTTGTCGGTCAGCAGCGTGTGAATCCGGGCTGTAGCACTGGGCTAACAGAACTCCGGGAACCCGGGCTGTAGCAGTCTAGGCAGGACTCCGGATGTCACCGCGTGACATTTCCCCGAAGGGACAGACATAGGAACAAAGTGAAACACATGCCGGCCAGTCAAGTGTCCTGAGCAGTAGTGCTGGGCTAACAGGACTCCGGTGAACCGGGCTGTAGCGGTCTACTATGGCTCATGGAAGCACTAGACTACATTTCCCCATAAGAGAGGCTGCCAAGGATAAACAACTAGATTGTCGGATCCCACACATACCAAGCATTTCAATCATACACACAATATGCTGAATATGGGTAAATACAACATGGCATGACAACATAACTCTACAATTCAAGTATTTATTCATAAGGCTCCGAAGAGTGAGATATTACAAACATGGGTCTCATGACCCAACAATCATAGCATACAAATCAAAGCACATGTGGAAGCTTAACATGTCTGAGTACAGACATCTACAAAAAAAGCTTAGAAGGCTGACTATCTACCAGATCCTGCCGAGGGCACAACATCGTAGCTGAGGTATCAAGCTAAACGCCGAAGTCCACACGGAACTACTAGCGAGACTGACGTCTCTCTGCAAAACATAAAATAGGCAAACGTGAGTACAAATGTACCCAACAAGACTTACATCAGAACTATCTACATATGCATCGGTATCAATAAAGGGGGTGGTGGAGTTTAACTACAGCAAGCCAGCTTTGATTCAGTGGCTAACCTGAACTACGACTGCAAGCAACTCCTTTGAGGTCGCGCACATGAGTCCACATATTCACCATTCAATACACCACTATGGATCCGCTCCTGTCTCCCTACGGGAAGGCCATCCATAGCACTCCCACTTATCTTGCGAGTTTTAGAGTATCCACTTTCAATTGTCTATGAACTGTATAGGCGACCAAGTGGTCCTTTACCACGGACACGGCTATTCGAATAGATGATGTTAACCCTGCAGGGGTGTACTTCTTCATACACGCTCTCACCACTTACCGTCGTTTACACGACATGTACTCAGCAACCTTCAAGCGGAAGCCCAACGAGGGTGTCGGCCACGGCCTACCTAAACACTCAAGTCTCTAGTCCAGGTTTATCGCCTATCCAGGTTCCATCCGCAGGGAGTCTGGCCGAGGTTTCCACATACGGCCCCGAACGATGTGTACAGGGTTCCGAGACACCAAACAGGCGCCCGGCCACAGTGTATCTACCGCAACATAGCCCACCCCTGGGGTCAGCGCTACGCACAGCCGCCAACACATATCCTACAAACACCAGAAACTAGTTGCAACTCCTAGACAAAGGACTAGGGTGGTTAAGAAGCCGAGAGGGTCAATTAAGGATCCCAATGCATGGTAGTAACTGGTTCTTAAATCACACATACAGATCTCGGTGCTTAAGGACGGTTCCAATGAAACAACCCACCATGTACTCCTACATGGCCTCTCATCGATACCTTTACCAAATTGTGTTCAACACACTTAGCTCACGCACATTAGGACATGATCACAACTTTCCAATTCATCCCCAATGAATCAGACCTGACACAACTCTAAGCACTAGTAGGCATGACAAGAAAACATGAATGAGTAGGCACATCAGGGCTCAAACAACTCCTACTCATGCTAGTGGGTTTCATCTATTTACTTTGGCAACAACAGGTCATGTAGAGGAAAGGGGTTCAACTACCGCAACATGTAATAGTTGAAACGGTGTTGTCCTAATGCAGTAAAAGAGAGCAGGAGCAAGAGAGGGGGATTGTATCGGAATGAACAAGGGGGTTTTGCTTGCCTGGCACTTCTGAAGTTGATATAGCTCTTCATCGGTGTCATCGATCACGTCGTCGGAAACATCGTCTACTAAGAGGGAACAACCACTGACAAACACAAAAGGAACCACAATCAATGCAATGCACACCCATATGAATGATATGTCATATTAATGTACTGAATTGACCTAGTGCAACAGTTATTCATATTCATCAAAGTGGAATTCAAACCTATAGCAAATTCCAACTCCAAAACTAATTACCATTTATTCCATAATCATGAATTGTCCTATTCAGTGAGGTTAACTTGTTCAAACATGCATGAAAATGCCATAAACAGATTCTTTGGATTTTTCTGATAATTTTTCATATATAAATTATTTCATTTGGAGTTACGGTTTAATTTCTATGAATTTTAAAAGTTTTAGATATTTTCTGGAAATAATAAATCATTTAAGATTTATTTAAATTCCAGAAAGGAATTATTACGTCAGCATGACCTCACAGTGACGTCAGTAGGTCAACGGCTCGGTCCAGGTCAAACCTGGACGGTGGGGCCCTCGTGTCAGTGTCACAGGGCTAATCCTATTTTAGTTAAACCTAAACTCGGTAATTAGCAGGGGCTGGCCCCACATGTCAATGACCCAGGGGAGGTCAAACCCCTGGTCAACAGGCCTAACACGCCGCCGGCTCGTCGCTGGCGACAGCACGCACGACGGAGGCTCGGGTTTCGCCCTCAGGCGACCAAAAGGATGGCGGAGGGGCTCTGCGTGGAGCTGGGCGTGCGCCGCATCCAGGGAAGTGAAGGAAATATGCCCTAGAGGCAATAATAAAGTTATTATTTATTTCCTTATATGATGATAAATGTTTATTATTCATGCTAGAATTGTATTAACCAGAAACATAATACATGTGTGAATACATAGACAAACAGAGTGTCACTAGTATGCCTCTACTTGACTAGCTCGTTGATCAAAGATGGTTATGTTTCCTAACCATAGATATGAGTTGTCATTTGACTAACAAGATCACATCATTAGGAGAATGATGTGATTCACTTGACCCATTCCGTTAGCATAGCACTTGATCGTCTAGTTTGTTGCTATTACTTTCTTCATGACATATACATGTTCCTATGACTATGAGATTATGCAACTCCCGTTTACCGGAGGAAAACTTTGTGTGCCACCAAACGTCACAACGTAACTGGGTGATTATAAAGGTGCTCTACAGGTGTCTCCAAAGGTACTTGTTGGGTTGGCGAATTTCGAGATTAGGATCTGTCACTCCGATTGTCGGAGAGGTATCTCTGGGCCCTCTCGGTAATGCACATCACTTAAGCCTTGCAAACAAGATGATGTATTACAGAACGAGTAAAGAGACTTGCCGGTAACGATATTGAACTAGGTATTGAGATAACGACGATCGAATCTCGGGCAAGTAACATACCAATGACAAAGGGAACAACGTATGTTGTTATGCGGTCTGACCGATAAATATCTTCGTAGAATATGTGGGAGTCAATATGAGCATCCAGGTTCTGCTATTGGTTATTGACCGGAGACGTGTCTTGGTCATGTCTACATTGTTCTCGAACCCGTAGGGTCCGCACGCTTAAGGTTTCGATGATAGTTATATTATGAGTTTATGAGTTTTGATGTACCGAAGGAGTTCGGAGTCCCGGATGAGATCCGGGACATGACGAGGAGTCTCGAAATGGTCGAGACGTAAAGATCGATATATTGGACGACTATATTCGGACATCCGAAAGGTTCCAAGTGATTTGGGTATTTTTCAGAGTACCGGAGAGTTACGGGAATACGTATTGGGCCTTATTGGGCCATACGGGAAAGAAGGAAAAGGGCCTCAAGGGTGGCCGCACCCCTCCCCTTGGTCTAGTCCGAATTGGACTAGGGAAGGGGGGCGCCTCCTTCCTTCCTTCTCCTTTTCCCTTCCTCTTTTCCTATTCCATATGGGAGGTGGAATCCTACTAGGACTAGGGAGTCCTAGTAGGACTCCACACTTGGCGCACCCCCTCCTAGGGCAGGCCTCCTCCTCCCTTGCTCCTTTATATACGGGTGCAGGGGGCACCCCAAAGACACAACAATCGATCATTGATCTCTTAGCCGTGTGCGGTGCCCCCTTCCACCATAATCCTCGATAATATTGTAGTGGTGCTTAGGCGAAGCCCTCCGACGGTAGAACATCAAGATCGTCACCACGCCGTCGTGCTGACGGAACTCTTCCCCGACATTCTGCTGGATCAGAGTCCGGGGATCGTCATCAAGCTGAACGTGTGCTAGAACTCGGAGGTGTCGTAGTTTTAGTGCTTGATCGGTCAGGCCGTGAAGACGTACGACTACATCAACCGCGTTGTGCTAACGTTTCCTCTTTCGGTCTACAAGGGTACATAGACAACACTCTCCTCTCTCGTTGCTATGCATCACCATGATCTTGCGTGTGCGTAGGAAATTTGTTGAATTTACTACGTTCCCCAACAGTGGTATCAGAGCCAGGTTTTATGCGTTGATGTAATATGCATGAGTAGAACACACGTGAGTTGTGGGCAATATAAGTCATATTGCTTAGCAGCATGTCACACTTTGGTTCGGCGGTATTGTTGGATGAAGCGGCCCGGACCGACATTACGCGTACGCTTACGTGAGACTGGTTCTACCGACTTGCTTTGCACACAGGTGGCTAGCGGCTGTCAGTTTCTCCAACTTTAGTTCAACCGAGTGTGGCTACGCTCGGTCCTTGCGAAGGTTAAAACAGCACCAACTTGACAAACTATCGTTGTGGTTTTGATGCGTAGGTAAGAACGGTTCTTGCTCAGCCCGTAGCAGCCACGTAAAACTTGCAACTACAAAGTAGAGGACGTCTAACTTGTTTTTGCAGGGCATGTTGTGATGTGATATGGTCAAGACGTGATGAGATATAAGTTGTTGTATGAGATGATCATGTTTTGTTGAAGTTATCGGCAACAGGCAAAAGCCTTATCGTTATCTCTCTATTGCATAAGATGCAAGCACCAAATAATTGCTTTGCTTTATCGCTATGCGATAGCAATAGTTGCAAGAGCAATTGTTGGCGAGACAACCATGTGACGACACATTGATATAGATCAAGATGATGGAGATCGTGGTGTCATGCCGGTGACGATGGAGATCATGATGATACTTTGGAGATGGAGATCAAAGGCACAAGATGATGATGATGGCCATATCATGTCACATATTTTGATTGCATGTGATGTTTATCTTTTATACATCTTATTTTTCTTAGTTCGACGGTAGCTTTATAAGATGATCTCTCACTAATTATCAAGGTAGAAGTGTTCTCCCTGAGTATGCACCGTTGAGAAAGTTCTTCGTGCTGAGACACCACGTGATGTCGGGTGTGATAGGCTCCACGTTCAAATACAACGGGTGCAAAACAGTTGCACATGCGGAATACTCAGGTTAAACTTGACGAGCCTAGCATATAACAGATATGGCCTCGGAACACGGAGACCGAAAGGTCGAGCGTGAATCTTATAGTAGATATGATCAACATAGTGATGTTCACCATTGAAACTACTCCATCTCACGTGATGATCGGACATGGTTTAGTTGATATGGATCACGTGATCACTTAGAAGATTAGAGGGATGTCTATCTAAGTGGGAGTTCGTAAGTAATATGATTAATTGAACTTTAATTTATCATGAACTTAGTCCTGGTAGTTTTAGCATATCTATGTTGTAGATCAATAGCTCGCGATGTTGCTCCCAGTTTATTGTGTTCCTAGAGAAAAATTATGTTGAAAAATGTTAGTAGCAATGATGCGGATTGGATCCGTGATCTGAGGATTATCCTCATTGCTGCACAGAAGAATTATGTCTTTGATGCACCGCTAGGTGACAGACCTATTGCAGGAGTAGATGCAGACGTTATGAACATTTGGCTAGCTCAATATGATGACTACTTGATAGTTTAATGCACCATGCTTAACGGCTTAGAATCGGGACTTCAAAGACGTTTTGAACGTCATGGACCATATGATATGTTCCAAGAGTTGAAGTTAATATTTCAAGCAAATACCCGAGTTGAGAGATATGAAGTCTCCAACAAGTTCTATAGCTAAAAGATGGAGGAGAATAGCTCAAGCAGTGAGCATGTGCTCAGATTGTCTGGCTACTACAATCGCTTGAATCAAGTGGGAGTTAATCTTCCAGATAAAATAGTGATTGACAGAATTCTCTAGTCACCATCACCAAGTTAGTAGAACTTCGTGATGAACTATGATATGCAAGGGATAACGGAAACGATTCCCAAGCTCTTCATAATGCTGAAATCGACGAAGGTAGAAATCAAGAAAAATATCAAGTGTTGATGGTAGACAAGACCACTAGTTTCAAGAAAAGGGCAAAGGGAAGAAGGGGAACTTCAAGAAGAACGGCAAGCAAGTTGCTGCTCAAGTGAAGAAGCCCAAGTCTGGTCCTAAGCCTTAGACTAAGTGCTTCTACTTCAAAGGGACTGGTCACTGGAAGCGGAACTGCCCCAAGTATTTGGCGGATAAGAAGGATGGCAAAGTGAACAAAGGTATATTTGATATACAGATTATTGATGTGTATTTTACTAGTGTTCGTAGCAACCCCTCGGTATTTGATACTGTTTAGTTGCTAAGAGTAGTAACTCAAAACGGGAGTTGCAGAATGAACAAAGACTAGTTAAGGGTGAAGTGACAATGTGTGTTGGAAGTGGTTCCAAGATTGATATGATCATCATCGCACACTTCCTATACTTTCGGGATTAGTGTTGAACCTAAATAAGTGTTATTTGGTGTTTGCGTTGAGCATGAATATGATTTGATCATGTTTATTGCAATACGGTTATTCATTTAAGTAAGAGAATAAATTGTTGTTTTGTTTACATGAATAAAACCTTATATGGTTACACACCCAATGAAAATGGTTCGTTGGATCTCGATCGTAGTGATACACATATTCATAATATTGAAACTAAAAGATGCAAAATTAATAATGATAGTGCAACTTATTTGTGGCACTGCCGTTTAGGTCATATTTGTAACACCCTCGATGCGACTATAGCTCCCACGTGTCGAGGCATGACTTAGAGACATAATCGCATTGAAGGCATATGTCGCAAGTTAGGCAATCTTCACAACATCCCATGTAATATGAATAATAAAGGGGAGATAACATAGTTGGCTTACACTCGCCACGTCACATCAAAGTACATAAATAACATCCATCATTCAAACACTCATGGCCCGACTACGGCGCCAAAAATAGAAAAGAACCCAACATGCGACAAGGCCCCGAATCAAACCCCAACTAGGCACCACTACTGATCATCAGGAAGAGACACGTAGTAACACTGAGAGTCTTCGTCGAACTCCCACTTGAGCTCGTACTCGTCACCTGGAGCGGAATCACCTGGACCTGCATCTGGAGTTATAGTATCTGTGAGCCATAGGGACTCAGCAATCTCGCACCCTCGCGATCAAGACTATTTAAGCTTATAGGAAGGGTAAGGCAAATATATATGTGGAGCTGCAGCAAGCGACTAGCATATATGGTGGCTATCTTATTCACAAAAGAGAGCGAGAAGAGGAGGCAAGCACGAGCGAGAAACTAGAGAGCAACCTGCGCAAACATTACTCCAACACCGTGTCCACTTCCCGGACTCCGCCGAGAAGAGGCCATCACGGTCACGCACTCAGTTGATTCATTTTAATTAATAAGGTTCAAGTTATCTACAACCGGACATTAACAAATTCCCATCTGCCCATAACCGCGGGCACGGCTTTCGAAAGTTCAATCCCTGCAGGGGAGTCCCAACTTAGCCCATGACAAGCTCTCACGGTCAACGAAGGAATAGACCTCCTCCCAAGACGTACCGATCAGGCTCGGTATCTCGGTAACTCAAGACACTTCGACAGGTTAAAACAAGACCAGCAACACCACCCGAATGTGCCGACAAATCCCGATAGGAGCTGCACATATCTCGTTCTCAGGGCACACTCAGATTGTCCAAACTTCCGGTAGGCCAGCCCAGAGTTTCCCCTGGTAGCCACCGGCGGCTGACGGTTTGGACCAACACTCAGAGGAGCACTGGCCCGGGGGGGGGGGGTTAAATAAGATGACCCTTGAGTCTGCAGAACCCAAGGGAAAGAAAAGGCTAGGTGGCAAATGGTAAAACCAATGTTGGGCATTGCTGGAAAAGCTTTAATCAAGGCGAACTATCAAGGGGTTCCCATTATAACCCAACCGTGTAAGGAACGCAAAATCCGGGAACATAACACCGATATGACGGAAACTAGGGCGGCAAGAGTGGAACAAAACACTAGGCAAGAGGCCGAGCCTTCCACCCTTTACCAAGTATATAGATGCATTAAGATAACATAGCAATATAATGATATCCCAACAAGTAAATAAATGTTCCAACAAGAAACGGCTCCAATCTTCACCTGCAACTAGCAACGCTATAAGAGGGGCTGAGCAAAGCGGTAACATAGCCAATCAACGGTTTGCTAGGACATGGTGGGTTAGAGGTTCAACATAGCAATTGGGAGGCTGAAACGCAAAAGGTAGGCATCGTAGCATTGGCATAGCAAGAGCGAGCAAACTAGCATAGCAAAGACAGTAGTGATTTCGAGGGTATAATCATCTTGCCTGCACAGTTGTCAGAGTTGGCTGGATCCTCAAAAGCAAACCAAACGGGCTCCTCGGTAGCGAACTCGTCTCCCGGATCTACCCAAACAAGACAAACAAGCAACAAGACACAATCAACCACGTGCAAGACCAAGCAATATGATGAAATGATGATATGCTATGCGGGATGCGATGCGGGATGCAAAATGCAAGATATGACAGGAAATGCATGGACTTGGCCTCAACTTGGAATTCCAAGGGTGCCAATGGAAAGATGAGATGAAACCGCTTGAAAACGATATAAAGAACGCCGGAATCAGAGTTACGGTTTGGAAATGGCAAGCGTTTTAAGAATGACACCGGTCTGCGATTTACAGCAAGTAGGCATCTAAATGCAATGAGATGAACATGCTACAGCCACCAAACATGACAACAAAATACATGGCAGGGATGCACACAAGATGGTTAAAAAAAGACTAGCACTGAGCCACGGCCAATTCATCCATTATGAGGTTCAAACAAGCATGGCAAAAACGCAAATGCAAAACAGATTCCAGACTTAGTGAAATTAACACTTGTCTGAAATTTCAGATCACGAAGCCCTCTTCGGAGCAGCAAAACAACATGATACATGACCTGATTAAGACATGTAAGAACATGGTATGGAGCTACTCAACAAGCTTAACAAAAGACCCAAAGCTACCTGGGGCCAAAAGGGTTCACAACATATACTAACGGGCACACGAACATAGCTAAAACACAATCAGTTTTCAGACATAGTGAAAACTGAGACATGCTGAAATATAACTCACGAAGGCATGTAAACGAGCTCGATGCACTCACTACGGTGCAAGTCATGGCAAGGCAAGCATACATCCATAAATAAGGCACAAAATACAAGCTAGACATGGCAAGAACAATGGCATAGCATGCACGGATCAACTACAATAGCATCGGCAAAATCGCAAACGAGTTGACGATCTGCCCAGATTCACCACGAAGCAAAAGTAGAGCTCGATTGACTCAAGCTAGGGTGGTCTATAATTACAATAAAAGACATGGATGGATAGAGCATAAAATTATTAACAAAACCCTTTTACCGATCATCCTCAAAAGAGGCACGGATCACTCGGAAACAAGCTGAACATATGGCATCATGAACTAAATAATCCCAAACTTAGTGAAAACTACTAAGTCCCTGAAAACAGATTTACCGGGTGCCTCACTTTGCAAGCTTGCACAAGTCACCACACACATCCTAAAAATGCACGGGTTGCACCTCTGGAAAGATTACAAAATGCTTAACAAAACATATGAAGGACTCACAGGCATAGCATGCACACAATAATCATGGCAAAAATGACAAAAGTCTAAGATGAACTAGCAGATCTGACAATTAACTCACGAAGCCTCCTTCTAACAGCATTTCTGGCATCAAGATGAGCTCAAATGAAAATGATGCAATGGAATGAAATGATGTACTCATCGAGGCGAACATTTTGATATACTATATGTCCAAATCGGAGCTACGGATCCAAAGTTACAGTAGGTCAAAGATCGCATAAAAAATTAGGGTTAGGAGGGAAAGTCAACCGAAATTATCAGATCCAGATCGGGATCTCGCGGGTACTGTTCACGCGCGGATTTCGAGGATCGTCGGAGAGCTCGCCGGAGCTGCGGGGTGTCACCGGAGTCGAGGGAGAGGCGGAGGGCACCGGATCCGACGCGGGGGGAGGGGAGTCGTTTGGCGGCGGGGCGGCGACCTTGGCGGCGCGGGGCGGCGAGGAAGGCCGGGGCGACGAGCTCGCCGGCGGCCAGAAGCTTGGCGGCGGTGGAAGCGGCGGTTGCTGGCTGCCGGAGTCGGGGACGAGGAAGAAGGGCGGCGCGGCGACCTCGGGCGCGGGGCGGCGAGTGGCCCGGTCGGGCGTGGGAGCGGGCCCGCCTCGGGCCTGGGCGGGCCGGCGGGAGCGGCGGCGGGGAAGTGGTCCGCCCGCCATGTGTCGACGGCGGGTTGGCTGCGGCGATGCGTCCGGTCGGATCGGACGTGTCCGGCCGGCGCGGGGATCCTGTTTTTTTAGGGTTTCGAGGGGGAGGAGAGATCCGAAAACGAAGGGGTCTTTAAATAGGCATAAGTGGAGCTAGGAGAGTCCAAATGAGGTGCGGTTTTCGGCCACGCGATCGTGATCAAACGCTCTAGGACATGGAGCAGAGTTTGGTGGGTTTTGGGCCAAATTGGAGGGGTGTTGGGCTGCAACACACATGAGGCCTTTTCGGTCCCTCGGTTAACCGTTGGAGTATCAAACGAAGTCCAAATGATACGAAACTTGACAGGCGGTCTACCGGTAGTAAACCAAGGCCGGTTGGCAAGTCTCGGTCCAATATGGAAATTTTTAATCCCCACACACGAAAGAAAGCTAGAAATGGCCACCGGAGGAGAACGGAGTGCCGGAATGCAAAACGGACAACGGGGAAAATGCTCGAATGCATGAAACGAACACGTATGCGAATGCAATGCATATGATGACATGATATGAGATGCATGACAAAGACAAAAACACACGGAGACAAAGACCCGAACCCGAGAAATAAATAACTTAACGCCGGAAACGGCAAGAGTTGGAGTACAAATTGGGAAAGTTACATCCGGGGTGTTACAATATTGGTGTAAAGCGCATGAAGAAACTCCATGCTGATGGACTTTTGGAATCACTTGATTATGAATCACTTGATGCTTGCGAACCATGCCTCATGGGCAAGATGACTAAGACTCCGTTCTCCGGAACAATGGAGCGAGCAACTGACTTATTGGCAATAATACATACTGATGTATGCGGTCCGATGAGTGTTAAGGCTCACGGCAGGTATCGTTATTTTCTGACCTTCACAGATGATTTGAGCAGATATGGGTATATCTACTTAATGAAACACAAGTCTGAAACAGTTGAAAAGTTCAAAGAATTTCAGACTGAACTGGAGAATCATCATAACAAAAAATAGAAGTTTCTACGATATGATCGCACCAGTAAAATATTTGAGTTACGAGTTTGGCCTTCAATTAAAACAATGTGAAATAGTTTCACTACTCACGCCACCTGGAACACCACAGTGTGATGGTGTGTCCGAACATCGTAACCGTACTTTATTAGATATGGTGCGATCTATGATGTCTCTTACCAATTTACCACTATCGTTTTGGGGTTATGCATTAGAGACAGCTATATTCACGTTAAATAGGGCACCATCTAAGTCCGTTGAGATGACACCGTATGAACTATGGTTTGGCAAGAAACCTAAGCTGTCGTTTCTTAAAGTTTGAGGTTGCAATGCTTATGTGAAAAAGTTTCAACCTGATAAGCTCAAAACCAAATCGGAGAAGTGCGTCTTCATAGGATACCCAAAAGAAAATGTTGGGTACACCTTCTATCACAGATCCGAAGGCAAGATATTCGTTGCTGAGAATGGATCCTTTCTAGAGAAGGAGTTTCTCTCGAAAGAAGTGAGTGGGAGGAAAGTAGAACTTGATGAGGTAACTGTACCTGCTCCCTTATTGGAAAGTAGTTCATCACAGAAATCTGTTATTGTGACTACTACACCGATTAGTGAGGAAGCTAATGATGATGATCATGTAACTTCAGATCAAGTTACTACTGAACCTTGTAGGTAAACCAGAGTGAGATCCGCACCAGAGTGGTACGGTAATCTTGTTCTGGAGGTCATGTTACTTGACCATGACGAGCCTACGAACTATGAGGAAGCGATGATGAGCCCAGATTCCGCGAAATGGCTTGAGGCCATGAAATCTAAGATGAGATCCATGTATGAGAACAAAGTATCGACTTTGATTGACTTGCCCAGTGATCGGCGAGCCATTGAGATTAAATGGATCTTCAAGAGGAAGACGGACGCTAATAGTAGTGTTACTATCTACAAAGCTAGAATTGTCGCAAAAAGGTTTTCGACAAGTTCAAGGTGTTGACTACGATGAGAGTTTCTCACTCGTATCTATGCTTAAGTCTGTCCGAATCATGTTAGCAATTGCCACATTTTATGAAATCTGGCAAATGGATAAACAAAACTACATTCCTCAATGGATTTATTAAAGAAGAGTTGTATATGATGCAACCAGAAGGTTTTGTCAATCCTAAAGGTACTAACAAAATATGCAAGCTCCAGCGATCCATCTATGGACTGGTGCAAGCATCTCGGAGTTGGAATATACGCTTTGATAAGTTGATCAAAGCATATAGTTTTATACAGACTTGTGGTGAAGCCTGTATTTACAAGAAAGTGAGTGGGAGCACTACAGCATTTCTGATAAGTATATGTGAAAGACATATTGTTGATCGGAAATAATGTAGAATTATTCTGCAAAGCATAAAGGAATGTTTGAAAGGAGTTTTTCAAAGAAAGACCTCGGTGAAGCTGCTTACATATTGATCATCAAGATCTATAGAGATAGATCAATACGCTTGGTAAGTTTTTCCAATGAGTACATACCTTGACAGGGTTTCGAAGTAGTTCAAAATAGAACAGTCAAAGAAAGAGTTCTTTCCTGTGTTACAAGGCGTGAAACTGAGTAAGACTCAAAGCCCGACCACGGCAGAAGATAGAAAGAGAATGAAAGTCATTCCCTATGCCTTGGCCATAGGTTCTATAAAATATGCCATGCTGTGTACCAGATCTATTGTATACCCTGCACTGTTTTTGGCAAGGGAATACAATAGTGATCTAGGAGTATATCACTGGACAGCGGTCAAAATTATCCTTAGTGGAATAAGGATATGTTTCTCGATTATGGAGGTGACAAAAAGTTTCATCGTAAAGGGTTACGTCGATGCAAATTTTGACACTGATCCAGATGACTCTAAATCTCAATCTGGATACATATTGAAAGTGGGAGCAATTAGCTAGAGTAGCTCCGTGCAGAGCATTGTTGACGTAGAAATTTGCAAAATACTTATGGATCCGAATGTGGCAGACCCGTTGACTAAACTTCTCTCACAAGCAAAACATGATCACACCTTAGTACTCTTTGGGTGTTAATCACATAGCGATGTGAACTAGATTATTGACTCTAGTAAACCCTTTGGGTGTTGGTCACATCTCGATGTGAACTATGGGTGTTAATCACATGGTGATGTGAACTATTGGTATTAAATCACATGGCGACGTGAACTAGATTATTGACTCTAGTGCAAGTGGGAGACTGAAGGAAATATGCCCTAGAGGTAATAATAAAGTTATTATTTATTTCCTTCTATCATGATAAATGTTTATTATTCATGCTAGAATTGTATTATCCGGAAACATAATACATGTGTGAATACATAGACAAACAGAGTGTCACTAGTATGCCTCTACTTGACTAGCTCGTTGATCAAAGATGGTTATGTTTCCTAACCATAGACATGAGTTGTCATTTGATTAACGGGATCACATCATTAGGAGAATGATGTGATTGACTTGACCCATTCCGTTAGCATAGCACTTGATAGTTTAGTTTGTTGCTATTACTTTCTTCATGACTTATACATGTTCCTATGACTATGAGATTATGCATCTCCCGTTTACCGGAGGAACACTTTGTGTGCCACCAAACGTCACAACGTAACTGGGTGATTATAAAGGTGCTCTACAGGTGTCTCTGAAGGTACTTGTTGGGTTGGCGTATTTCAAGATTAGGATTTGTCACTCTGATTGTCGGAGAGGTATCTCTGAGCCCTCTCGGTAATGCACATCACTTAAGCCTTGCAAGCATTGCAACTAATGAGTTAGTTGCAGGATGATGTATTACGGAACGAGTAAAGAGACTTGCCGGTAACGAGATTGAACTAGGTATTGAGATACCGACGATCGAATCTCGGGCAAGTAACATAACGATGACAAAGGAAACAACATATGTTGTTATGTGGTCTGACCGATAAAGATCTTCGTAGAATATGTGGGAGCCAATATGAGCATCCAGGTTCCGCTATTGGTTATTGACCGGAGACGTGTCTTGGTCATGTCTACATTGTTCTCGAACCCGTAGGGTCCGCACGCTTAAGGTTTCGATGACAGTTATATTATGAGTTTATGAGTTTTGATGTACCGAAGGAGTTCGGAGTCCCGGATGAGATCGGGGACATGACGAGGAGTCTCGAAATGGTCGAGACGTAAAGGTCGATATATTGGACGACTGTATTCGGACATCGGAAAGGTTCCGAGTGATTCGGGTATTTTTCGGAGTACCGGAGAGTAACGGGAATATGTATTGGGCCTTATTGGGCCATACGGGAAAGAAGGAAAAGGGCCTCAAGGGTGGCCGCACCCCTCCCCTTGGTCTGGTCCGAATTGGACTAGGGAAGGGGGGCGCCCCCTTCCTTCCTTCTCCTTTTCCCTTCCTCTTTTCCTATTCCATATGGGAGGTGGAATCCTACTAGGACTAGGGAGTCCTAGTAGGACTCCACACTTGGCGCGCCCCCTCCTAGGGCCGGACTCCTCCTCCCTTGCTCCTTTATATACGGGTGCAGGGGGGCACCCCAAAGACACAACAATTGATCATTGATCTCTTAGCCGTGTGCGGTGCCCCATTTCACCATAATCCTCGATAATATTGTAGCGGTGCTTAGGCAAAGCCCTCCGACGGTAGAACTGAAAGTGCAACTATCCCTAGGTGGTTTTGGTAATTCATAACAACATATAGCTCATTGAGCTAATGCTATTCCAAGATGATTATTTCAGGAAAGCTCAATGATTGGCATGGCATGGATGTGAAAGTGGAACCCTCAAAATGCTAAGGACAAAGGATTGGCTCAAGCTCAAAAGCTCAAGACTCTTCATTTTATATTTTAGTGATCCAAGATCACATTGAGTCCATAGGAAAAGCCAATACTATCAAGGAGGGATGAGGTGTTGCTTAATGAGCCTCTTGCTTCATGTGCTTAATGATATGCTCCAAAACCCTCAACTACTTTCCCATATCCACATATGACCTAAACTCTAAGCCAAACTCGGTCCTACCGATTCTTCCTATCTGGCGCCACCGAGTTTCACTTGTCATTAGCCACTGCCAAACCCTAGCAATTCGGTTCTACCGATAAGGATCTCGGTCCCACCGAGATGGGGTTGCAAACTCTCTGTTTCCCTTTCATAACTTTTCGGTCCCACCGAAAGAGCGAATCGGTCCCACCGAGATTGCAATGTAAACTCAGTGTTTCCCCTTTGTACCTTTTCGGTCTCACCGAGTTCCACTCTGTCTCACCGAAAGAGCAAATCGGCCCACCGAGTTTGCCTGACCAACTCTCTGGTTAGCTAATTACCAAATTCGGTCTCACCGAGTTTGTGTAATCGGTCTCACCGAGATTACGTTATGCCCAAACGCTAACCGAATCGGTCCTACCGAGTTGCATGTTTGTCCCACCGAAATTCCTAACGGTCACTAGGTTTACTACTTCGGTCAGACCGAGTTTTCTGATTCGGTCCCACCGAGATTGGTAAATTGTGTGTAACGGTTGGATTTTGTGTGGAGGCTATATATACCCCTCCACCTCCTTCTCATTCGATAGAGAGAGCCATCAGAACACACACACCATTCCTACTCATATGTTCTGAGAGAGAACCACCTACTCATGTGTTGAGACCAAGACATTCCATTCCTACCATATGAATCTTGATCTCTAGCCTTCCCAAGTTGCTTTCCACTCAAATCTTCTTTCCACCAAATCCAAATCCTATGAGAGAGAGTTGAGTGTTGGGGAGACTATCATTTGAAGCACAAGAGCAAGGAGTTACATTACCTACACACCATTTGTTACTTCTTGGAGAGTGGTGTCTCCTAGATTGGCTAGGTGTCACTTGGGAGCCTCCGACAAGATTGTGGAGTTGAACCAAGGAGTTTGTAAGGGCAAGGAGATCGCCTACTTCATGAAGATCTACCGCTAGTGAGGCAAGTCCTTCGTGGGCGATGGCCATGGTGGGATAGACAAGGTTGCTTCTTCGTGGACCCTTTGTGGGTGGTTGCTTCTTCGTGGACCCTTCGTGGGTGGAGCCCTTCGTGGACTCGCGCAACCGTTGCCCTTGGGTGGAGCCCTGTGTGGACTCGCGCAACCGTTACCCTTCGTGGGTTGAAGTCTCCATCAACGTGGATGTAGGATAGCACCACCTATCTGGGCCAGTCGTCGTTATCACCATCGCCAAGACCGGATCTAGGCAGAATTCCGCCACTGGCCACACCAACGCCACATCCTTCCTCTACCCACGCCTAGTCGATCAGCACGTCACGCCTAGCCGAGCTCCAGCCGCGCTGCCATGCCCTGGATCAGCATGACGCCATCGCTAAAGCCGTTGTCCCACTGAAAGCACAAGTGCTCCCTAGGTGGTTTTGATAATTGATGACAACATATCTCTTGTTGGACTAACATTTCTATCTAGCATGTTTCAGATAAGTTCAACAATGGAGTGGCATGGACTAAAGGTTGTGGGAACTCCTTCAAGATGCTAAGGACAAAGGATTGGCTAAAGCTTAAAGCTCAAGACTCTTCATTTTACATTTTAGTGATCCAAGATCACATTGAGTCCATAGGAAAAGCCAATACTATCAAGGAGGGATGAGGTGTTGCTTAATGAGCCTCTTGCTTCTTGTGCTTAATGATATGCTCCAAAATCCTCAGCTACTTTCCCACTTTCACATATGACCTAAACCCTAAGCCAAACTCGGTCCTACCGATTCTTCCTATCCGGCGCCACCGAGTTTCACTTGTCATAAGCCACTGCCAAACCCTAATCAGTTTGGTCTCACCGATGGGATCTCGGTCTCACCGAGATGGGCATGCAAACTCTCTGTTACCCATTGCAATATTCTCGGTCCCACCGAGATATGCAATCGGTCCCACCAAGTTTGCTTGGCCAAATCTCAGTTTCACTTATTACCCAAATCGGTCCCACCGAGTTTGAGTAATCGGTCAAACCGAGTTTTGGATTTACCCTAACCCTAGCACATCGGTCCCACTGAGTTGATCCAGTCGGTCCCACCGAAATCTCTAACGGTCACTAGGTTTACATTTTCGGTCCGACCGAGTTTATTGATTCGGTCCCACCGAGATTGGAAAACTGTGTGTAATGGTTGGATTTTGTGTGGAGGCTATATATACCCCTCCACCTCCTCTTCATTCATGGAGAGAGCCATCAGACTAAGCCTACACTTCCAGCATCCATATGTTCTGAGAGAGAACCACCTACTCATGTGTTGAGGCCAAGATATTCCATTCCTACCATATGAATCTTGATTCTCTAGCCTTCCCAAGTTGCTTTCCACTCAAATCTTCTTTCCACCAAATCCAAATCCTATGAGAGAGAGTTGAGTGTTGGGGAGACTATCATTTGAAGCACAAGAGCAAGGAGTTCATTACCTACACACCATTTGTTACTTCTTGGAGAGTGGTGTCTCCTAGATTGGCTAGGTGTCACTTGGGAGCCTCCGACAAGATTGTGGAGTTGAAGCAAGGAGTTTGTAAGGGCAAGGAGATCGCCTACTTCGTGAAGATCTACCGCTAGTGAGGCAAGTCCTTGTGGGCGAGGCCATGGTGGGATAGACAAGGTTGCTTCTTCGTGGACCCTTTGTGGGTGGTTGCTTCTTCGTTGGACCCTTCGTGGGTGGAGCCCTTTGTGGACTCGCGCAACCGTTACCCTTTGTGGGTGGAGCCCTCCGTGGACTCGCGCAACCGTTACCCTTTGTGGGTTGAAGTCTCCATCAACGTGGATGTAGGATAGCACCACCTATCCGAACCACGGGAAAAACATTCGTGTCTCCAATTGCGTTTGAATTCTCCAAACCCTTCCCTTTATATTCTTGCAAGTTGCATGCTTTACTTTCCGCTGCCAATATACTCTTTGCATGCTTGCTTGAATAGAGTGATGATTGCTTGACTTATCCTAAAATAGCTAAAATCTGCCAAGAACTAAAATTGGGAAAAGGTTAAGTTTTTATTTGGTCAAGTAGTCTAATCACCCCCCCTCTAGACATACTTTCGATCCTACAAGTGGTATCAGAGATTTGGTCTCCATTTGATTGATCTTCATAGCTTTTGGTGGTCATAGCCTTGGTTTCACAACATAGGAGAGTATGGCGTCTAGCGAGGGAAATTATCACCGTAGAGGTCCTTACTTTGATGGTACTAATTTTGCTAGTTGGAAGCATAAAATGAAAATGCATATTCTTGGACATAACCCCGCCGTTTGGGCTATTGTGTGTGTTGGTTTGCAAGGTGACTTCTTTGATGGGAAAGAACCAAACCGTGAAGCTACCGCAGATGAGTTGAAGATGTTGCAATACAATGCTCAAGCTTGTGATATTCTCTTCAATGGATTGTGCCCCGAAGAATTCAACAAAATCAGCCGCCTTGAGAATGCAAAGGAAATTTGGGACACTTTGATTGATATGCACGAAGGTACTGACTCCGTCAAGGAATCCAAGTTGGATGTGCTTCAAAGCCAACTTGACAAGTTCAAGATGAAGGATGGTAAAGGTGTCGCTGAAATGTACTCTAGGCTTGCTCTCATCACAAATGAGATTGCCGGCTTAGGAAGTGAAGAGATGACCGATAGATTCATCATCAAGAAGATCCTAAGAGCCTTGGATGGAAAATATGATACGGTGTGCACATTGATCCAAATGATGCCCAATTACAAAGATCTCAAGCCAACGGAGGTGATTGGAAGAATTGTTGCTCATGAGATGTCACTTAAGGATAAAGAGGAACTTCACAACAAATCAAGTGGTGCCTATAAAGCCTCATGTGAAGCCCTACATCATCAAGTGAGAAACAAGACTTCAATGAAGAACTGAGCTTAATGGTGAAGAACTTCAACAAGTTCTACAAGAGTAGAGGCAAAGATAGAAGCTCCAAGTCAAGGACCTACAATGACAAAAGATCTTCTAGTCGAGAGCGAAACTGTTACAACTGTGGAAGACCCGGACACTATTCCAATGAGTGTACGGCTCCCTACAAGAGAAGAGAAGATTCTCCAAAAAGAAGAAGCAAAGGATCACCACCAAGAGAGAGAAGGAGTAGAGATGATCGTTATGAACGAAGATACTCACGGAGAAGCAAGGATTCAGAAAGGAAGGAAAAATTATCAAGGAGCTATACAAGACGAAGACATCAAGCTCATGTTGGTGAATGGGTATCCGGCTCCGACTCCGACAGCCACTTCGAGAGAAGTTATCACTCCAACTCCGAAGATACTCAAGATGAAGGTGTTGCCGGTCTAGCACTTGTGTCAACCAACTCCTACGACATATTTGACTCACCAAATGAAGGAATTGGAAGATGCTTCATGGCCAAAGGTCCTAAGGTAACACACCCCGAGTATGTTGATTTCAATAGTGATGAAGATGACTTGTTAGGTGATGATTCGCTTGGTGACAACTCTAGTGATGAATACTATGATGAAAGACCAATTAATCATGCTAATCAAGATAAAACGAGTGACAATGATAAGGAGAAGATTGAGGCTCTAACTAAAGAACTAAAAACTCTTAAGTTAGCTCATGACACTATCTTCGAAGATCACCGAGAACTTTTAAGAGCTAATGAGAAACTACGCGTTGAAAAGCTCAATCTTGAGCAAGAGCATGAGTTCTTAAAGGAAATCAATGATGATCTCCGCAAGAAAAGTTCTTCTTACATTGCCAAGCATTTACTCTTATCCACTTACATGCCTCAAGTCAAGTCTAGTAACAAGAAAGATTCTTCCTCTAGTAGTAACAATGATCATGCTAAATCCAATATTGTTGCTTCTAGTAGTTCTCTTGATTCCACTAATGATTCTCTTAGCCAAGTTACACTTGAGCAAGAAAATAGCTTATTGAAGGGAATTATAGAGAAAGGAGTGTACAAGAGCCTTGCCGGGAGTAAGCAATTCGAGGAAATTGTGCGCAAGCAAGGAATGCACCGGAAGAATCAAGGTGTTGGTTTTGAAGGAAAGTTCAATGCTAATGGAGTTGAATGGGAAGAAGATCAATACCCCAAGACGAAGTTTGTCCCTCAACAAGACAAGTATACTTCTTTCAAGGGGACACAAGCTCAACATGATCTTCCACCACAAGACTACGAGCAAAAAGGCAAGGACAAGCTTCAAGAGGAAATTGATGCATTTGAAGAAGCTCCAAAGACCTTAGTCAAGTGGATTCCCAAGACTACTTCAAGTTCCACTTCATCAAGTACGACTACAACTCCAAGGATTCCCATCAAGATGATGTGGATCCAAAAGAAGAAGAACTAGAGAGTTCTTGAGGGTGACTCCGCCAACATACTTCACTCTTATCATTTTGGCAAGAACAAGTGCAATCAACTTCCACATCTTGCACTAGTTCAAGGAGTCACAAACCCTCTTGTTGGTAAGACAAGGGACAAGGTAACTTAAAAGTTTTCATGGACATCATATTTTGTGTGCATCACCCTATGTCTATGGATATCCTTGTTTGTTCCTTGTGGGACTAACCCATGTAGGTATTGAAAGTGCAATTCACTCAAATGGATAGCTCCAAGAGATCTACATCAACATTGAGCATCCACATCTTCAATATCTACATGAAGTCATCATCGACAAAACCCAAGGTTAGTTCATCCCTCTTAGGGGAATATCACATCTAGGGGGAGCTTTACTCTAAGACTTGAGCTAAAGCAACTCTAAAGATGTGAACAAAACAATGCTTTATGTAAAAGTGGTAACCCCACTTGAGCTTAAACGATGAGTATGACCTACGATCAAGTGTTCTCACTTGACTCCTAAGTCAATATACTCATATATAGATGACCTAGTCATCGCAAATTGCTTGATAGATGCTAGAATTGGTTGTGCATGCCTTGCCACATATTTCATTTGCCATCTTATTGTGTGAGCATGCTGATTGCATATTTTACTCATTCGAGGACATCCACTTGTTGTTTTGATTGTTTGGCTTTATCCTCTTTTGCCAAGTGGATGGACAAGAATGCCTAAGAACCTCCTCTAGCTACCTATGCTTTTCTCGTCTCAAACTCTATTCATGTTGCATCACAAAATTTGATCAAGTCAGATTCGAACCACTCTGTGTGAGGAGCGCTCGGAGTCCCCGATTCGTCATAGACTTAAACTTCCAAAACCTCTTTATGATTCTCGGTCTGACCGATACTCCACTTTCGGTCCTACCGAGATCATTAAGTTGATCTAGGTTTTCGATCTCGGTGCAACCGATTTGAACCTTTCGGTCACACCGAGTTTCAGTAACTTTACGCAGTTATGAATCTCGGTGCCACCGAGTTGTTCCACTCGGTCACACCGACAGGGTCGGGCTATATATAGTCATGGGCAAAATTTGGAAATTTCTCCGAATCCCTTCGCCCGCGCGATAGCCTGCTCTGCCCTCGAGGTCTCTGGGTCGTCTTCTCGCCGCCAGCAGCCTCCTGTCGCTGGTCTCCGCCGCCGTCAACGGGATTTCTGCCCCGCCATTGCCGCCGTAGCAAGTCCCCGCCGAACTAGGGTATGGACTTGATTTTTGTGCTATTCCTCGATCTGATTCCTAGCACATTGTGATCATACTGTTTCTAGCCACGTTTGATAAACTTCTATCCAGTCAAAATGCTCATAGATTAGGTTTGATTCGAAAATTCTAGGTTTAGGTTTCCGCAGAAACCATCTCGGACCCACCGAGTTGAAAAACTCGGTCCCACCGATTTGGCTTATGCCATTGCACAAGTGAGACTCGGTCTGACCGAGAATTACTTACCGGTGTGACCGATTTTGGAACTCCGTGAAACCCTAGCAGTCTCGGTGCCACCGAACTGTGACTCGGTCCTACCGAGCTCACTAGTTTAGGTTCCAAAACTGCTTCGGTATCACCGAGTTTGAAAATCGGTAGATCCGAGATGATTTCAGTGGGAAACTAAAACTAAGTTTTTGGATCATTCTTTTTGCAAAAATCTCTGCATTTTGTGATGCTCATCCACTCTATCTCCTCTATAATCTATTCATAGGGTCAGCAGTCAGTTTGCATCATGTCAGACCAGAGTGACAGCCAAAACTTGTCAGAGCAGCAAGTGCAGTTGAGTGAGGGCACTAGCCCCTCAAGTTCCTCAGATGATGGCAGCAGGAGCACACCCATCAACCTGCCTAAAGCTGCCACTAGACAAAGGAAGAAGAAAACCTCAGATTCTGAAGATGAGGACTATGTGGCAGAGGAAGAGGCCACCTCCAAGAGAGTTGAGCCAGCTCAAGGCTCAAAGCCAGGCCTGAAAATCAAGAGGCCAGCAGGCAGGCAGCCCATGTCAAAGGCTAGAGCCTCAACTAAGAAGCCCACTTCCCAAGAGCCAGCTGCAACTGAGGGCAAGAAAAGGAAAGATAGAGTGAAGAAGACTGTGGCTAGAGTGCTTGGGACTGCACCAGCGCCCAAGGAAGCCAAACTTATGGGAGATGCCATAAGGTCAGGGGGAGCTGCATCCAAGCCCAAGGAAGCACCTAAGGCTGCATCTAAGCCTAAGAGTGCACCAAAGAGAAACACAAGAAGCATCCCAGCCACTGAGAAGAACAAGGCCCCAGTGCCTGAGACTGTTGCTGAGGATGAGGAAGAGAATGTCCTTCGGAAGCTCAAGCCCAAGATCCCAGACCACAACGATGCTCATCCTGTGGCTGAGGATATGAAGCTCAGGAGAGACTCAGGGCTCAGGAAATGGAGAGAAGCAGATCCATACGCTTCTAGGAGAAGGACTGCAGTGGACTAGAGGTTTCATACCAAGGAGCAGCAGGATTTCTATGAGACTGTGCTGCTAGATAAGAATCCCATTGTCTGTGATATGCGATGGGTTGATTGGACATATATCAAGGAGAATGAGGAGCACTATCCTGGAGTGCAAGACAGCTTCATAGCTTGTGGAGTAGCTGACTTTGTTGGGCAGAAGCTCACAAAGTGGAACGAGGAACTTATCATGCAGTTCTACTCCACAGCTCACTTTTATCCGGATGGCAGGATCACATGGATGTCAGAAGGTACAAGGTACCACTCTACTGTTGAGGAATGGGCGAAGCTAAACAATGCCCCAGAGGAGCAAGCAGATGACTTGGATATCTATGCCAAGAAGAAGATGGACCATAACTCCATGTCCAACATGTACAAGGAGATTCCGGATGAAGCACTCGACACGTTCAAGTTTGGCTCAGTGCATTATCTGCTATCAGGATTGCCTACGATCAACTGGATCCTTAGGCACACCCTTCTGCCCAAATCTGGAGATCACAAGATGATCAGAGGTCACGCGATCAATTTGCTTCATGTTTTTGACGTGCCTCAAAAATTCAAAGTCATGAGCCTCATAGTGGAAATGATCAAAAGGACTGCGGCAGATCAGAAGAGGAGATGTGGATATGCCCCTCAGATTCAGGAGCTCATCAACTCCAAGATGGGCACGGGCGTATATTTGTTGGATAAGGAACACCTGCCCATCCGTCCAGATTTCGAGGACAATGAAGTTGTTATGACTGAGAACAAGCCATCATCTTCCCAAGCATTTGCAAAGAAGGAGAAGGCGAAGAAGGAAAAAGCTGCCAGGATGCCTACTCAAGCAGAGGCATCTGATTACTTCTTGAAGACCAAACAAGAGCAGCATGGTTACTTGATTGCATCCACGCTGAGAATTGAGCAAAGTCTGGCCAACCTCACTAAGAATCAGCAGAGCCTAGAGAGGATCATGGAACAGAAGTTCTATGACTTGGATGTCAAAGTAACGGAAGTTCAGTCTGCAGTGGAGCAGCTCCAGGAGGACATGAATGAGAGGAGAGGCAGGACCATGACTCATGCTTTTTCTAGAGTGCCACGAGGCCCGAGGTCGTCTGCCGTGCCATTTGCTGACACCAGAGCCACTACTTCAGCACCAACTACAGCCTCAGCTCCAGCGTCTACTTCAGCTCAAACTCCAGCGACTACTTCAACATCTACAGAAGCCTTCGTCCTTGGAGTGATCCGGACTCCACCACCACCTGAAGATCAAGCCTGAGCGTCGATCTAGTGCTATGCATTTTCTAGGAACTTTTTGGTAACTTGTTGCCAAAGGGGGAGAAGATGTATAGATCATAGGCTTCGAGAGAGAGAGTGTTGCTTTTCTCTCTTGCTTTATTTGGTGGTTTTTCGAACCTTTTCTGCTTTTGAGTGCTTGATACTACGTCATTATTTGTGAGACATCGATGATCATGTGTTTGATCATAAGCTACACTTAATGTTTGCTTAATGCTTGCTTAAATATTATCATTCTGTCTATCGTTTGTGATCATTCACTATTCTTGGTGATGAGTGCATGTATTTCATTCTTATCATTTTGAGCGCTCCACCAAGATGTATGTGACATGGAAGAGTAACCCATGACTCTAACTCTTTGTGCATTTGCAGTCCAAAGAAAATTTTAAATATGCACAAATTTCGGGGGAGCTCTTACTTATCACATACTTCTCAAAGCGACGATATACTTCATGATTATTATCATTTGTCGAAGCTTTGATCTATATGTTGTCATCAATTACCAACAAGGGGGAGATTGAAAGTGCAACTATCCCTAGGTGGTTTTGGTAATTCATAACAACATATAGCTCATTGAGCTAATGCTATTCCAAGGTGATTATTCTAGGAAAGCTCAATGATTGGCATGGCATGGATGTGAAAGTGGAATCCTCAAAATGCTAAGGACAAAGGATTGGCTCGAGCTCAAAAGCTCAAGACTCTTCATTTTATATTTTAGTGATCCAAGATCACATTGAGTCCATAGGAAAAGCCAATACTATCAAGGAGGGATGAGGTGTTGCTTAATGAGCCTCTTGCTTCATGTGCTTAATGATATGCTCCAAAACCCTCAACTACTTTCCCATATCCACATATGACCTAAACTCTAAGCCAAACTCGGTCCTACCGATTCTTCCTATCCGGCGCCACCGAGTTTCACTTGTCATTAGCCACTGCCAAACCCTAGCAATTCGGTTCTACCGATAAGGATCTCGGTCCCACCGAGATGGGGTTGCAAACTCTCTGTTTCCCTTTCGTAACTTTTCGGTCCCACCGAAAGAGCGAATCGGTCCCACCGAGATTGCAATGTAAACTCAGTGTTTCCCCTTTGTAACTTTTCGGTCTCACCGAGTTTGACTCGGTCTCACCGAAAGAGCAAATCGGTCCCACCGAGTTTGCCTGACCAACTCTCTGGTAACCTAATTACCAAATTCGGTCTCACCGAGTTTGTGCAATCGGTCTCACCGAGATTAGTTATGCCCAAACCCTAACCGAATCGGTCCTACCGAGTTGCATGTCAGTCCCACCGAAATTCCTAACGGTCACTAGATTTACTACTTCGGTCAGACCGAGTTTTCTTATTTGGTCCCTCCGAGATTGGTAAATTGTGTGTAACGGTTGGATTTTGTGTGGAGGCTATATATACCCCTCCACCTCCTTCTCATTCGATGAGAGAGCCATCAGAACACACACACCATTCCTACTCATATGTTCTGAGAGAGAACCACCTACTCATGTGTTGAGACCAAGACATTCCATTCCTACCATATGAATCTTGATCTCTAGCCTTCCTAAGTTGCTTTCCACTCAAATCTTCTTTCCATCAAATCCAAATCCTATGAGAGAGAGTTGAGTGTTGGGGAGACTATCATTTGAAGCACAAGAGCAAGGAGTACATTACCTACACACCATTTGTTACTTCTTGGAGAGTGGTGTCTCCTAGATTGGCTAGGTGTCACTTGGGAGCCTCCGACAAGATTGTGGAGTTGAACCAAGGAGTTTGTAAGGGCAAGGAGATCGCCTACTTCATGAAGATCTACCGCTAGTGAGGCAAGTCCTTCGTGGGCGATGGCCATGGTGGGATAGACAAGGTTGCTTCTTCGTGGACCCTTTGTGGGTGGTTGCTTCTTCGTGGACCCTTCGTGGGTGGAGCCCTTCGTGGACTCGCGCAACCGTTGCCCTTGGGTGGAGCCCTGTGTGGACTCGCGCAACCGTTACCCTTCGTGGGTTGAAGTCTCCATCAACGTGGATGTAGGATAGCACCACCTATCTGGGCCAGTCGTCGTTATCACCATCGCCAAGACCGGATCTAGGCAGAATTCCGCCACTGGCCACACCAACGCCACATCCTTCCTCTACCCACGCCTAGTCGATCAGCACGTCACGCCTAGCCGAGCTCCAGCCGCGCTGCCATGCCCTGGATCAGCATGACGCCATCGCTAAAGCCGTTGTCCCACTGAAAGCACAAGTGCTCCCTAGGTGGTTTTGATAATTGATGACAACATATCTCTTGTTGGACTAACATTTCTATCTAGCATGTTTCAGATAAGTTCAACAATGGAGTGGCATGGACTAAAGGTTGTGGGAACTCCTTCAAGATGCTAAGGACAAAGGATTGGCTAAAGCTTAAAGCTCAAGACTCTTCATTTTACATTTTAGTGATCCAAGATCACATTGAGTCCATAGGAAAAGCCAATACTATCAAGGAGGGATGAGGTGTTGCTTAATGAGCCTCTTGCTTCTTGTGCTTAATGATATGCTCCAAAATCCTCAGCTACTTTCCCACTTTCACATATGACCTAAACCCTAAGCCAAACTCGGTCCTACCGATTCTTCCTATCCGGCGCCACCGAGTTTCACTTGTCATAAGCCACTGCCAAACCCTAATCAGTTTGGTCTCACCGATGGGATCTCGGTCTCACCGAGATGGGCATGCAAACTCTCTGTTACCCATTGCAATATTCTCGGTCCCACCGAGATATGCAATCGGTCCCACCAAGTTTGCTTGGCCAAATCTCAGTTTCACTTATTACCCAAATCGGTCCCACCGAGTTTGAGTAATCGGTCAAACCGAGTTTTGGATTTACCCTAACCCTAGCACATCGGTCCCACTGAGTTGATCCAGTCGGTCCCACCGAAATCTCTAACGGTCACTAGGTTTACCTTTTCGCTCCGACCGAGTTTGTTGATTCGGTCCCACCGAGATTGGAAAACTGTGTGTAATGGTTGGATTTTGTGTGGAGGCTATATATACCCCTCCACCTCCTCTTCATTCGTGCAGAGAGCCATCAGAACACAGACACAATTCCTACTCATATGTTCTGAGAGAGAACCACCTACTCATGTGTTGAGGCCAAGATATTCCATTCCTACCATATGAATCTTGATCTCTAGCCTTCCCCAAGTTGCTTTCCACTCAAATCTTCTTTCCACCAAATCCAAATCCTATGAGAGAGAGTTGAGTGTTGGGGAGACTATCATTTGAAGCACAAGAGCAAGGAGTTCATTACCTACACACCATTTGTTACTTCTTGGAGAGTGGTGTCTCCTAGAGTGGCTAGGTGTCACTTGGGAGCCTCCGACAAGATTGTGGAGTTGAACCAAGGAGTTTGTAAGGGCAAGGAGATTGCCTACTTCGTGAAGATCTACCATTAGTGAGGCAAGTCCTGTGTGGGCGAGGGCCATGGTGGGATAGACAAGGTTGCTTCTTCGTGGACCCTTTGTGGGTGGTTGCTTTTTCATGGACCCTTCGTGGGTGGAGCCCTTTGTGGACTCGCGCAACCGTTACCCTTTGTGGGTGGAGCCCTCCGTGGACTCGCGCAACCGTTACCCTTTGTGGGTTGAAGTCTCCATCAACGTGGATGTAGGATAGCACCACCTATCCGAACCACGGGAAAAACATTCGTGTCTCCAATTGCGTTTGAATTCTCCAAACCCTTCCCTTTACATTCTTGCAAGTTGCATGCTTTACAGTCCGCTGCTCATATACTCTTTGCATGCTTGCTTGATATGTATTGTGTATGTTGAAATTGTGCCTAAACTCCACTTAAACCGAAAAAGCTTAAAAATTGCAACTTTAGCATTAAGTGTCTAATCACCCCCTCTAGACACATCTACTTCTAGATCCCACACCCGCATCACGTGACATCGAGTGAGGCTATGGGAGATCAGCGCCGCCGCCTACGCCAACCAGATCGGCGGCACGCACTAGCGGAGGTGAAGAGAGGGAGCTGGAGGAGGAGGACTAGCGCCGGCAGCTATGGTTCGCCCCTCGGTGGCCTGCAGGAGCGACGCGAGGGGGTACATGACGGAGCACACCAATGCAGCTATTCCTCTAAATCCACCTAAGGATATTAACTTAATCTCCCTAATAATACGAGCTTGTTTGACACAAGTTCTTTGCAATCTGATGCAACGATCAAACGTGTCTTTGCCGGATCACTTGCCAAAGCCAAAGCCTCCCATTCGTATCAAAGATCTTACCCTGCGGCGACAGGGGCGAACCCTAGCATACCGCCGGAGTCCCCTCCCATCCAGGACCTCCTACCCCGCCGCCTCCGCCGCAAGGCTCAGCCGAGCAACGCGCGGCCAGCGTGTGCGGAAGCGGGGATCTCTTTCCTCTCTGCTTGGGGGCTGGGCTAGCGCGGGATGGATCTTCTCAGACGAAGGTGTGGGGCTGTCGCGGGGTTCCTCGGGGAGGTGGCGGGCGGGCAGGGCGGCGGCATGTGTGTCCCAGGGCAGCATGGTGGCGTACTGCTGCTTCTCAAAGGTGCGGCATCTGCGAGGGCTTTGTCTCGAGCGAGTGCGTGAGGGCGGCGCTCTCGCCTGGTCTGAACTGATGTGTCTCTAGGGCTGTGTTCGCGGCGCAGGTGGTGGAGCGACGTGGGTTGCGGCCAGTGAGGGCCAACGGTGGTCGCCGTCCTCAGGCAGTGGTGGTAACTGGTGATGGTGGAGGGAGGCAGAGTGCATGCTAGACTGGTCCGGCCGGATATGTTTCGGGGGGCAACGAGCGGCACGCGCTGAGGCGTGGCTGGCTTGGGTCGCGGTCGGCTACCTCTGCAGTGGTCGGTGGAGGTGGTGGCGGTGCGGTAACAGTGGTGCTCGAGCTCGTCCGGTGGCGGTCACGCTGATGGCAATGGTGGCCGGAAGTGAGGGAGCGTTCCTAACGACTCCGAAGCTTGGAGCTCGCCAGGCGATGCGGGTTGGGAAGTGGCCCGGTGTGGCTCCTGCTCCGACCGTGGATGGATCCATGGTGGCTTGACAGATTTCCTACAGTGGCGGAGGCTGGCATGTTCCGACGTCGGCCCGTCCGTGGGTGATGTCTACTATGCAACTTTATTCTTGTAGACACGTGTTGGGCCTCCAAGCGCAGAGTTTTGTAGGATAGCAGCAATTTTCCCTCAAGTGGATGACCTAAGGTTTATCAATCCGTGGGAGGCGTAGGATGAAGATGCACTACCCCACAACACTACATTCCCAACAGCCTAGTTTGCCGGGAAAACAACTTCCCTCAACTAACAGTCGGTCTGGAAAGACTATTGCTCACAGATCGTGTCTGTTGGGGAAAGTCCATATGGGAAAGCCCTTTCCCGATCGACATATGTTTCCCGACCGACTACTTGACGGCTATGGTGTATCTTTCCTGACCGACAAGTTGTTGGGCTTGCCATGGGCCTTTCCCGACCAACAGCCCACTGGGGTAGCCGTGTGCCTTTCCCGACCAACTATCGGATGGGAATTCTTTCTCGACCAACATTCTGTTGGGCCTGGTTTTAGCCTTTCCCAACCGACTGTCGGGTAGGGTCAGATGGTGTTTCCTTTTGCGACAAAAAATTCATCTACATTTTGTTTATCCAATCACAGCTTCAACTAACATATGGTACTGATTGTCACATACATATAGTTCATGTGCTCTAAGCATAATCATGAAGACGTCATACATCAGGTTCACATCAAGTGCACCAAACATTTTTTATTCCATTAACTAATGGTCACATACATACACTTCATTCGGTTCTGAACATAACCACAAATACACCATACATCAGGTTCAACAAAGGACAGCTAAAAGACTACAAGTATGAGAGATCAATTGTACAAAATGAAAAGTAAAACATTCAGTTGACGCGGATCGCTGGCTTCGTGGTTCATTGTGAGTCGAGTCCTTATGTTTGCTTCCTAAAAAAGTTAAACAAGTCTCCCTTATTAGAATGCTCAATTAATTTATGAAATTGAATGCAGGCAGAATTCATGTGTGCACTGTGCACACGCAACAACAGAAAGAAGAATACACTTACCTAATCTACAAAACTAGAATTCTGGTCGTGAAGATGGCCAATTAACATCCAGCAACAGCGATGGATGTGGCATAGAAGCCCTCTGTCCACCTGTCTATCCATTTGAAAGGAAATGCATCATTTACTTTGTATGATTGCTGATCATATGGTATCCTGGGATATATTTAAGTTACTGTACATAGGTACTAGCAACCAATATTCCAACACTTGTTTCCAAAAAAATAAACATACAACTTTATAGATAGTGGATAATGTGAGCTGGAAGCAAAATAAATATAACTATGACTCTTTCAGTAGATGTACAGAATTCTAGTAGTTCACACTGGATATTGCTAGCTGATAGCTAATTATAGATGTGACTCTTTATGAATGCCCAAAAGTATCGTCTTAGCTCACCTAACATTGTTTTGGGCAGGAAGGGAGAACACTTATAAGGTAGTGAACGGCGAAAAATAATCACTTGACTATCCTACTATAAGTGAACGGCAGTGTAACTACTACATTGTACTAAAATTCGCCATACTTTTCGTTAAACAGATAGAGGTCAACATCCATGTAAACCACCTTTCTAAGAGCATTTCTATCTTATGAACCTGCATTATCTATGACCATTTAGATATATGCTCCAGGAACTAATTAAGTTCTGCACTTTTTCTGTTGATATTAAGACCTTCTATAGCTTCCTCCATTGCTTGATGATGCACTATATATTTTTACACCTTCATATCCAAAACCATTTCCTTTCTTGTCTAAGTACCCCTGACACGACAGAGGTAAGAATATATTTGGTGCTTTTGTTTTTTGTACAGATGGAAAAAAAATATAGGGATACCAGTAGAGCGACTACAGAAACTTTGACAGTTCTTCATATCCACAACCCTTTTACTCAAGGAGTAAGGGGAACATGATGCAAGGAATGCAACTTCAGCACTTGGACAGTAGTAATTAGAAGAAAGTAGGAAATTACATTAGAGTTTCCTGTTTAATGTAACCCAGTTTTCTCTTTTTTTATTTCTTGGATGATCTTTCAGACATATCAAGCATACCAATTACTGTGGTAGTTTCAGATTAACACCTAAGATTAGTATGCCATGATATTAACAGCAAATGGCCAGGAATGACATATATGGCACAATTTATATATATTGCTCATGGTCTACACTGGAGGAGGAGGAGCGGGAATAGCCAGTGAATTTCAAGTAACTTTATTGAAGGATAACCAAATTACCTGATAAATCTCATTCAAAGAGACAAGAAATAGGCCAAAGACGCAAGTTTTCCTTTCATGAATGTACATATATAATATCAGTATAATCTCGTGTTTTTGTTTGCCATAGAATGTATTATTGCTAAACAAGCATGATCCTGCAGGGATAACTATAGCATGTCTATATATTTTATCCTGCAGGTACGACTTAATAGCCAAACTAAGCATAATAAACCACCTTTCAGGATTCCAGGCGTCATTCCGATCCCATTGAATACTGGCATTCCTGGTTAGTACTCTGTTTCCACCCTTCATTTGCTGGGCAATGTTTTAAATGTTCACCTACAAGATTTTACACGTCGTGTTACATTTTCCATACAAGAATAACTATAAGAAATCAAAATCTGAAATGAACAAGTTGAACACAAGTTGTTATTTGTCAAGAAAGACCAATCGTATGATAGCCAATTCAGCAAAGAAAAACATGGTGTTCCATAGAGCAGATGCTTACCATCTCTCACCAAGTAGTCTTGTTCAGCTCAACACTAAATTTCATGAGACTGGACTTTTAGATCCCAGGTGCCCAGGCAGCCCCTTATCTGCACCATTCATTCAGAATATGGCACTTCGAGATGTGTGCGCTTCACTGTAGCCAATGATTTCATTGCAGCTTCGTTGCCTCGTTAAGCCCAAGAATAAGAATAGAAAACAAACAAATCTGGGTCTAGTCTAGCACTGCCTCTCTCTAGACCAGGACTGACTTTGCATGTGCATGTGGTGCGAGAGAGAGAGACAAAGTTTGAACAGTGACATGTGATGTGCTGCGTTGGTTATTTTTTTTGTTTTTGAATCACGGGCTGGACAACGACCTGGCTATATGCTGGGAATCTGTACTGTTCATGTAGGTAGGGATCTCTAAGACCATGACAAGTTCTGTCACTGCATGCAAAAAAATGGACAAGCAGCACCTACAATAGTGCTGTCAAGTCATCTCTGTTTCCATTGACAAGGTGCCTCCCTTTCCACAGCTTGAGGTCGTGATGGATTAATTTTTTTTCTATTATCACAGTGCACCCACTGCAAAAGTTGTCCAAGTGGTCAGACTCATGTGGGAATCTTAGAATTGCTCAACGCACTGTACTAGGGGGTGCCGAGGCACCCGGGTGCTATGGCACCTTTCAAAATTTCATTTATTTTAGAGAAGCGCAGATGTAGAACATATCTAAATAAAAGATTGATGCCCCCTTTCTTTATTGTACACTTAACTCAATCAAGCATGTAAGCAAGACACTAATCCGGGAAAGAATCAAACTGTGACGCACTAGCAGGACATGGTCATGAACAACATAATTAATTGGACTATGATTACCATGAGAAATATCTAGAAGTTAAATCACTGGGTGAACAGACTTTGATGGCTGCAATGGAAATTTCAAAACTTTAAAAGAGAAACTGTACTACACAAAACTGCTAGTTCTGATGTCACATGTAGGTGAAAACACTTGCAATACTAAAGTAATCTACTTCAGCAATCAACATGCATGATCTGTGTTTAAGGAAAATCAAAAGTGTGAAAAGGAATTGTGTACATTCATGAAATCCACACATAAGGAGGGCCTCAGTATATGGGGTGGAGAAACTCGCCGAAGTGGTTGCAACAAGCACGTTGGATGGATAACACTTGAGTATGAGCGCCCACGGTTCAGTTTTCTGATGAAAAATATCACATAAGAACCAAAGCCTAAACAAAACATTCAGTACTTGTTCACACACTGCATTGGCTGGGAGCTACTAGGAATAAACTAGGATAACATATTAGAAAAGCTTAGAAAATCTTTTTTAAAAGAAAAAATAAATATTTTTCTTTATTGTTCAGTACATATTGTTCTTTAGCTCTAATATATAACCATCAAAATACGGTCTACCAACTTCAATAAATCTAGCAGCCAAATTAGTTATAGACAAAGCATTACCTAATATATAACCATCAAACTACAGTCTAACAACTTCGAAAAATCTAGCAGCCAAATTAGTTATAGACAAAGCATTACTTGGATATTCAACTCATCAATTTTATAAAAAATATATGTTTGCTAGCCACTATTTCTTGTTCTTTTTATTATTTTAGGTATTCACGTCAGTTTTGAATTAAAGTGTTGGACACACCACATCTTATGAACAAAATTCATCTATAACTGAAATTACTTCGAGTCATCATATACCAATAGATATAACGATTTCTAAGCAAAGAACAACCACATATAGTACACTGAATCACAAACGAAGAAACATAATATTGAAGGATTTGAGAGAGAGAGAGACTTGACGATAGCCCATACTCAATTCAAGGTTTTGACAAGGCAATAGATCCAACAACTGATGATGAGGACCAATCGATGGAGATATCATCTTTCTTCAACACACACACACACACAAAGATATCCCTTAACATGAACTAAGTCAGACAAGCTTTATCTTCCAACTCTCCAAGTTGTTGTTTAGCTCAACCAACTAGCTCAGGGATATCCAACACAGATTCTTGGAGAAGGGGTGATTTATAAGAAAACCCATTTAATCACTAACTCAACATACCGGTCAGGTGACAACCAGGTAATACTTCCGAGAAGATCTTCAGAAAATCACGAACCACCAATATGTTAGTAAGCTAGAGAACAATCTTGCTTTTCAGGGCAAGACGATATGATCAAATAAGCAAGGATAGACACAATCCCAACTCTTGATCGAAGAGTGCACCAGGAAAATGTACTAGGTAGAACGATCAATCTTAGAATGATGATTCAATAGCCAACACGCTAAGAATGAGAATATTGTCCATTAACTACCAAGCAACGAGGTTGCTAGGAGTATCGATTTCATACATCACAGTTCACTTGTCGGCATTCCGCTTATGGCAACACGGGACCGAGGAATGAACGATGATGGCGAGAGTATCACTGCATCAAGAATTCATAAGGGAAGGTGCAATTCTCATGACATTCCTGACATAATAGTGGGTAATACTTCAGGGTAGAACAGAATCAAAGCTTGATTGCATTCGATCTACGGAATACAACTACTTTGACCCAATCCTAGAAATGGATGAGGTACTGGAGTTTGTTTCTCCTAGTCATTCTGAACTAGAATGGCTTGACGGACCACAGGAATAATAAGCATCGATAACACGGATGCACAATTACTCCTGACTATCAATTGATACATGATGGTTGGAATACAAATGAAGAGGGACAACTTAAGGGAACATATATCTTTTTGATTTGTGGATACATAGGTTAGTATGTTGAGCAAAGCTCAACATTTCTCCCGGATAACCCATGCAGAAAGGTAGAACTGGTAGATTCACAATGTAGAATGGAGAACTCATTAAGAGCACTCTGGTTGTGATCTTTTGATTCAAACGAATTTCTGCCAAGGATGGTTCATGGTATTTGGAAGAATGATATACCATGGACCTCGAAGACTATCACAAAGATTACTAATATCCTAAAGGTATGAGCAACACTATCAACACGAGGTAAGTAGAGTGGATCTTGGGTCAAGAACCCAGGAGTAGAATGCCTACTACTAAGTGGCATCATGAGATGCTTTCGAGAATGGTGGACAGATTCATCACACTGGGAACACAAAACATGGCTAGATTACTAGATGGTTTCATAATAGTAGCTCCAATATATACACCGAGGCAACGGAGTACCTCACAGGCCGTGTAGTGTGCTTAATCTGGCCCAAAAGGAGATCGGGAATGAAAAGAAACGATTCGCAAATGCATCAGACTATGTAGAGACCTGGGATGACTCGGACAACATAACGGCTGTAAATGCTCAGAAAAAGATTTGAGACATCACAAGGATTTGCATAGTCACTCAACAACATCATATTAAGCTTCTGGTTCAGCCGACAACATACTAAAAGTAGTAGAAACTGAGTTGAGGCCTCGAACCAACAATCCTATAAGTCTCTATCAAAGTAACTCGTCATCCTGATAGATAGATGAGAAGGCCTAGTTCTTAAACCCCGTAGAAAGGAAGAGGATGACTCAAATCAGAAGGGCATAAGGTAAAGGAGTAAAAAGATCCTTACATTCCCTTCCACAATCAATTCTCTTATATAACTAAAGCATTTCTAGACACAACTTCGACCTGTTTGGCTTGGTAATCATACAGGCAGTCAGGCTCTGATACCAACGCTGTCAGGCCCCCTATTCCAAGTCACATCGATCTAGCCGGTAACACCTCATATCACTTTGCGGCCTCACGCACGGTATTCCCACGGGTGTCGCCTTACCATGGCCCGGGACCGTTCGCGCCTTTTGGCTCACATATAAGATAGTGTCGCTAGCATTCATATGACAGAGAACCTGGGCCGACATGGCTAGTCGTGAACCCAAAGCGGCACTAACCTATGGGGACATGCATACATGAATCACATCGAGCTTGTCGGTCAGCAGCGTGTGAATCCGGGCTGTAGCACTGGGCTAACAGAACTCCGGGAACCCGGGCTGTAGCAGGATAGGCAGGAGTCCGGATGTCACCGCGTGACATTTCCCCGAAGGGACAGACACAGGAACGAAGTGAAACACATGCCGGCCAGTCAAGTGTCCTGAGCAGTAGTGCTGGGCTAACAGGACTCCGGTGAACCGGGCTCTAGCGGACTACTATGGCTCATGGAAGCACTAGACTACATTTCCCCATAAGAGAGGCTGCCAAGGATAAACAACTAGATTGTCGGATCCCACACATACCAAGCATTTCAATCATACACACAATATGCTCGATATGTGTAAATACAACATGGCATCACAACATAACTCTACAATTCAAGTATTTATTCATTAGGCTCCGAAGTGTGAGATATTACAAACATGGGTCTCATGACCCAACAATCATAGAATACAAATCAAAGCACATGCGGAAGCTTAACATGTCTGAGTACAGACATCTACAAAAAAAGCTAAGAAGCCTGACTATCTACCAGATCCTGCCGAGGGCACAAGATCGTAGCTGAGGTATCAAGCTAAACGACGAAGTCCACACGGAACTACTAGCGATACTGACGTCTCTCTGCAAAACATAAAATAGGCAAACGTGAGTACAAATGTACCCAACAAGACTTACATCAGAACTATCTACATATGCATCGGTATCAATAAAGGGGGTGGTGGAGTTTAACTGCAGCAAGCCAACTTTGACTCAGTGGCTAACCTGAACTACGACTGCAAGCAACTCCTTTGAGGTGGCGCACACGAGTCCACATATTCACCATTCAATACACCACTATGGACCCGCTCCTGTCTCCCTACGGGAAGGCCATCCATAGCACTCACACTTATATTGCGAGTTTTAGAGTATCCACTTTCACTTGTCTATGAACTGTATAGGCAACCAAGTAGTCCTTTACCGCGGACGCGGCTATTCGAATAGATGATGTTAACCCTGCAGGGGTGTACTTCTTCATACACTCTCTCTCCACTTACCGTCGTTTACACGACATGTACTCGGCAACCTTCAAGCGGAAGCCCAACGAGGGTGTCGGCCACAGCCTACCTAAACACTCAAGTCTCTAGTCCAGGTTTATCGCCTATCCAGGATCCATCCACAGGGAGTCCGGCTGAGGTTTCCACATACGGCCCCGAACGATTTGTACAGGGTTCCGAGACACCAAATGGGTGCCCGACATGCCCGGCCACGGTGTATCTACCGCAACATAGCCCACCCCTGGGGTCAGCGCTACGCACGGCCGCCAACACATATCCTACAAACACCAGAAACTAGTTGCAACTCCTGGACAAAGGACTAGGGTGGTTAAGAAGCCGAGAGGGTCAATTAAGGATCCCAATGCATGGTAGTAACTGGTTCTTAAATCACACATACAGATCTCGGTGCTTAAGGACGGTTCCAATGAAACAACCCACCATGTACTCCTACATGGCCTCTCATCGATACCTTTACCAAATCTTGTTCAACACACTTAGCTCACGCACATTAGGACATGATCACAACTTTCCAATTCATCCCCGATGAATCAGACCTGACACAACTCTAAGCACTAGCAGGCATGACAAGCAAACATGAATGAGTAGGCACATTAGGGCTCAAACAACTCCAACTCATGCTAGTGGGTTTCATCTATTTACTTTGGCAACGACAGGTCATGCAGAGGAAAGGGGTTCAACCACCGCAACATGTAACAGTTGAAACGGTGTTGTCCTAATGCAGTAAAAGAGAGCAGGAGCAAGAGAGGGGGATTGTATCGGAATGAACAAGGGGGTTTTGCTTGCCTGGCACTTCTGAAGATGATATAGCTCTTCATCGGTGTCATCGATCACGTCGTCGGAAACATCGTCTACTAAGAGGGAACAACAACCGACAAACACAAAAGGAACCACAATCAATGGAATGCACATCCATATGCATGATATGTCATATTAAAGTACTGAATTGACCTAGTGCAACAGTTAGTCATATTCATCGAAGTGGAATTCAAACCTATAGAAAATTCCAACTCCAAAACTAATTACCATTTATTCAATAATCATGAATTGTCCTATTCAGTGAGGTTAACTTGTTCAAACATGCATGAAAATGCCATAAGCATATTCTCTGGATTTTTCTGATAATCTTTCATATATAAATTATTTCATTTGGAGTTACGGTTTAATTTCTATGAATTTTAAAAGTTTTGGATATTTTCTGGAAATAATAAATCATTTAAGATTTATTTAAATTCCAGAAAGGAATTATTATGTCAGCATGACCTCACAGTGACGTCAGCAGGTCAACGGCTCGTTCCAGGTCAAACCTGGACGGTGGGGCCCGCGTGTCAGTGTCACAGGGCTAATCCTATTTTAGTTAAACCTAAACTAGGTAATTAGCAGGGGCTGGCCCCACATGTCAATGACCCAGGGGAGGTCAAACCCCTGGTCAACAGGCCTAACACGCCGACGGCTCGTCGCTGGCGACAGCACGCACGACGGAGGCTCGGGTTTCGCCCTCGGGCGACCAAAAGGATGGCGGAGGGGCTCTGCGTGGAGCTGGGCGTGCCCCGCATCCAGGGAAGTGAAGGAAATATGCCCTAGAGGCAATAATAAAGTTATTATTTATTTCCTTATATCATGATAAATGTTTATTATTCATGCTAGAATTGTATTAACCAGAAACATAATACATGTGTGAATACATAGACAAACAGAGTGTCACTAGTATGCCTCTACTTGACTAGCTCGTTGATCAAAGATGGTTATGTTTCCTAACCATAGATATGAGTTGTCATTTGATTAACGAGATCACATCATTAGGAGAATGATGTGATTCACTTGACCCATTCCGTTAGCATAGCACTTGATCATCTAGTTTGTTGCTATTACTTTCTTCATGACTTATACATGTTCCTATGACTATGAGATTATGCAACTCCCGTTTACCGGAGGAACACTTTGTGTGCCACCAAACGTCACAACGTAACTGGGTGATTATAAAGGTGCTCTACAGGTGTCTCCGAAGGTACTTGTTGGGTTGGCGTATTTCGAGATTAGGATTTGTCACTCCGATTGTCGGAGAGGTATCTCTGGGCCCTCTCGGTAATGCACATCTCTTAAGCCTTGCAAACATTGCAACTAATGAGTTAGTTGCAGGATGATGTATTACGGAACGAGTAAAGAGACTTGCCGGTAACGAGATTGAACTAGGTATTGAGATACCGACGATCGAATCTCGGGCAAGTAACATACCGATGACAAAGGGAACAACGTATGTTGTTATGCGGTCTGACCGATAAAGATATTCGTATAATATGTGGGAGCCAATATGAGCATCCAGGTTCTGCTATTGGTTATTGACCGGAGATGTGTCTCGGTCATGTCTACATTGTTCTCGAACCCGTAGGGTCCGCACGCTTAAGGTTTCGATGACAGTTATATTATGAGTTTATGAGTTTTGATGTACCGAAGGAGTTCGGAGTCTCGGATGAGATCGGGGACATGACGAGGAGTCTCGAAATGGTCGAGACGTAAAGATCGATATATTGCACGACTATATTCGGGTGCACCCCCTCCTAGGGCCGGCCTCCTCCTCCCTTGCTCCTTTATATACGGGTGCAGGGGGGCACCCCAAAGACACAACAATTGATCATTGATCTCTTAGCCATGTGCGGTGCCCCCTTCCACCATAATCCTCGATAATATTGTAGCGGTGCTTAGGCGAAGCCCTCCGACGGTAGAACATCAAGATCGTCACCACGTCGTCGTGCTGACGGAACTCTTCCCCGACATTCTGCTGGATCGGAGTCCGGGGATCGTCATCGAGCTGAACGTGTGCTAGAACTCGGAGGTGCCGTAGTTTCGGTGCTTGATCGGTCGGGCCGTGAAGACGTACGACTACATCAACCGTGTTGTGCTAACGCTTCCGCTTTTGGTCTACGAGGGTACATAGACAACACTCTCCTCTCTCGTTGCTATGCATCACCATGATCTTGCGTGTGCGTAGGAATTTTTTTGAAATTACTACGTTCCCCAACAGTGGTATGCATGAGTAGAACACAAGTGAGTTGTGGGCGATATAAGTCATACTACTCGTGTGTGGGGGTTAAACATTTCCGGATTTCATTTGCATACGTGTTCGTCTCATGCATCCGAGCATTTTCCCCGTTGTCCGTTTTGCATCCCGGCGCTCCGTTCTCCTCCGGTGGTCGTTTCTACCTTCTTCTCGTGTGTGGGGTTTAAACATTTCCGGATTTGACCGAGACTTGCCAAGCGGCCTTGGTTTACTACCGGTAGACCGCCTGCCAAGTTTCGTACCATTTGGACTTCGTTTGATGCTCCAACGGTTAACCGAGGGACCGAAAAGGCCTCGTGTGTGTTGCAGCCCAACACCCTTCCAATTTGGCCCAAAACCCACCTAAACCCTCTCCATCATCTCGGTCGTTCGATCACGATCGCGTGGCCGAAAACCGCACCTCATTTGGACTCTCCTAGCTCCCTCTACCTATAAATATGCCCTCCCCGTCCATTTTCGCGGACGAAACCCTAGATCCCACCTTCTCGCACCGACGGACACGTCCGCTTCCGCGCCGGACATGTACGCACCCCGCCCGCGTCCAATCCGGAGCCTCCACGTGGCACCGCCGCCCGCCGCTGCCGGCGGCCCGGCGAGGCCCAGTTTGGGCCCCCCCGAGCCCATCGCCTCGCGCCGCCCGAGCCTCGTTCCGCCGCCTTCCTCACCGGCGAGCGCCGCCCGGCGCCGCCACCGCCATCGCCGGCGGGCTGCACCTCGCCGCTGCTCCGGCCACCTTGGCCCGCCTCCGCCGCCGCCATGGGGCGCCCCCGCCGCCGCTCGTCGCGGATCCAGTCGGGCCAGACCGGATCCGGCGACCTCGAGCCAGCCGCCGTCTCACCGGCGTCCTCCCCGCCTTCTTTTCCGGCGATTATCGAGCCCTATCCATCCATGTCTTTGTTTGCAATTATGTAGTGCCCTATCCATCCATGTCTTTGTTTGCAATTATGGAGCACCCTAGCTTGAGTCAATCGAGCTCTACTTTTGCTATTTCGTGAATCTGGGCAGATTGTCTACTTGTTAGCGATTTTGCCGAGGATGTTGTAGTTGATCCGTGCATGCCATGTCATTGTTCTTGCCATGTCTAGCTTGTATAATGTGTATTCTTGATGGGGGTATGCTTAGATTGTCATGCCTTGCTTTGTACTGAGTGCATCGAGCTCGTAAACGCCTACTTGATATCTGTTTCAGCATGCTCCAGTTTTCACAAAGTCTGAGAACTGGTTATGTTTTTGCCATGTTCACATGCTTGCAAATGTATTTTCTGATCCTTTTGGCTCAAGGTCACTAAGGGACTTTTGTTAAGCTCTTTGAGTAGCTCCATTCAGGTCCTGTAGCATATAGTTTTGTTGCTCCAAAGTATGCTAACTGATCTGAAATTCCAGACAAGTGTTAATTTCACGAAGTCTGAGATCTGTTTACCGTTTGCTCTTTTGCCATGCTTGTTTGAACCTGTTAATGAGTGAATTGGCCATAGCTCAGTGTTCCTCTTTTGTTAAGCATCATGAATGGATCCCTGCCATGTATTTGGTTGCCATGTTTGAGTGCTGTAGCATGTTCATCTTGTTGTATTTAGATGGCTACTTGCTGTATATCGCAGACCGGTGCCATATTTGAATTGCTCGCCATTTGCAAACCGTAGCTCCGATTCCGGTGATCTTTATATCGTTTTCAAGAGATTTCATCTCATATTTCCAGTGGCACACTTGGATTTCTAAGTTGAGTCCAGGTTCAATCATTCCTCGTCAAATCATGCATATGCATCGCATACCGCATCCCGCATATCATACCATGTTCATGTGTTGGTTGTTTACTATGTTGTGTGTTTCTTTCCGGTGTTTGCTTCTTCGGGTTGGTTCCGGTAATGTCGCATTTGTGAGCATCCGTTCGACTACGTCCGTTTGTTATTCTTGCTGGACTCGTTCTTCTTCCTTGCGGGATCTCAGGCAAGATGATCATACCCTCGAAATCACTTCTATCTTTGCTTGCTTAGATGCTCGCTCTTTTTCTATGCCTATGCTGCGATACCTACCACTTGCTTATCATGCCTCCCATATTGTTGAACCAAGCCTCTAACCCACCTTGTCCTAGCAAACCGTTGTTTGGCTATGTTACCGCTTTGCGCAGCCTCTCTTATAGTGTTGTTAGTTGCAGGTGAAGATTGAAGTTTGTTCCTCGTTGGAACATGGAGATGTTGTTCCTTGTTGGAACATGTTTACTTGTTGGGATATCACAATATAACTTATTTAATTAATGCATCTATATACTTGGTAAAGGGTGGAAGGCTCGGCCTTATGCCTGGTGTTTTGTTCCACTCTTGCCGCCCTAGTTTCCGTCATATCGGTGTTATGTTCCCGGATTTTGCGTTCCTTACGCGGTTGGGTTATAATGGGAACCCCTTGATAGTTCGCTTTGAATAAAACTCCTCCAGCAAGGCCCAACCTTGGTTTTACCATTCCCCACCTAGCCTTTTTCCCTTGGGAGTCGCGCATCCCGAGGGTCATCTTTATTTTAAACTCCCCCGGGCCAGTGCTTGTCTAAGTGTTGGTCCAAACTAGAGCCCCTTGCAGTGCCACCTCGAGGAAACTCGAGGGCTGGTTTTAGTTGTACGGATTGCTTATCCGATGTTGCCCTGAGAACGAGATATGTGCAGCTCCTATCGGGATGTCGGCGCATCGGGTGGTCTTGCTGGACTTGTTTTACCATTGTCGAGGATGTCTTGTAGAACCGGGATACCGAGTTGGATCAGAATTTCTCGGGAGGAGGTATATTCCTTCTTGACCGTGAGAGCTTGTCATGGGCTAAGTTGGGACACCCCTGTAGGGATTTGAACTTTCGAAAGCCGTGTCCGCGGTTATGGGCAGATGGGAACTTGTTAATGTCCGGTTGTAGATAACTTGAACCTTAACTTAATTAAAATGAGTCAAGTGCGTGTGTAACCGTGATGGTCTCTTTCCGGCGGAGTCCGGGAAGTGAACACGGTGTTGGAGTTATGCTTGACGTAGGTTGTTATAGGATCACTTCTTGATCATACTTTTATCGATCGTGCCTTGCCTCCTCTTATCGCTCTCTTCTGCGAATAGGATAGCCACTATATATGATAGTCGCTTGCTGCAGCTCCACATATATTTACCTTGCCATACCTATTAAGCTTAAATAGTCTTGATCGCGAGGGTGCGAGATTGCTGAGTCCCCGTGGCTCACAGATACTTCCAAAACCAGCTTGCAGGTGCCGATGAGACCGTGCAGATGACGCAACCAAGGAGGAGCTCGATGAAGATCTTGTCCTTTGTGTTGTTTCGTTCTAGTTGATCAGTAGTGGAGCCCAGTTGGGGTCGATCGGGGGACCTTGTCGCATTTGGGGTTCTTCTTTTATTTTGGTTCCTTAGTCAGACCTTGATTGTATTTGGATGATGTAATGCTTTATTCATGTTTTGTGTGAAGTGGCGATTGTAAGCCAACTATGTATCTCTTTCCCTTATGTATTACATGGGTTGTGTGAAGATTACCTCACTTGCAACATTCCTTTCAATGCGGTTATGCCTCTAAGTCGTGCTTCGACACGTGGGAGATATAGCCGCATCGAGGGCGTTACAAGTTGGTAATCAGAGCCTTCCCCAACCTTAGGAGCCCCCACTGATTGATCGTTTTTAGCAGCCGTTGTTGAGTCTAGAAAAATGTTTTGTGTCATTTAGGAATTATATATCAGAGAGTTTAGGAATTCTTTTTACTTCCCAGTCTCCTCATCGCTCTAGTAAGGCATCCTGACGTAGAGTTTTGACTCTTCTCTTCTCAAGTTTCACTAAAAAAATTTAGGATCACGCGTGTATCTTGGAATCGTTCCGATGGTTTTATGACGAGAACATTGTCTTGGTGTCTCTTGTCAGGGGTTTTGTGGAAGTGTCCCGGGGAGTTGAGCTCTGAGGTGTTGTCGTCATAATTTTATCGTTGCAGTTCTGGAATACCTGAGTTTAGTACGCCGACATCGAAAATCTCTTTTATGCAGTTCGTTGGTGAGATAACCTCGACGCCACCCAGTACTGGGGCGGAAGTTCGGGAGTATTGCCATAACTTGTATAACGGATGCTTTTCGAAGGTTGAGGTAGATGATTTCCGAAGGTTTCTTGGTTATGTGTTGAAGGATGGATACAGCTGGATGTAGGATTTGCTAATTTGGGTGAGATATTATGCTTCCCCTGTATCCCCAACACCTGATTGCATAACCAGAAAGGTTCGGGAGTTTCATAGGTGGGAATTCAAGTAGCTCTTAGGATATCTTTCCAACATATGTATGATATGAAATTGGGGTTCGACGTCTAGTGGTCTGCCTATTCACAGTCAGTTTTACAGTGGTCTCGTTGTGTCTTAAAGAGTCCTTGGCTATGCCGACTCGGGGACGCTTCGTATGTCATGTGCACTGCCTTGTACATGATGGTGCTGTACGATCGAGCCCGTGTAGGCCCCACCTAGAAAACTTCGGACGAAATCTCTATCATATGTTTGCTCTGGCTTATTCTACAAGCCAAGCGTTTGTTTTGTTTTTAGTTGTGGTATTCGAGTTGCTTCGAAGTCAAATGTTGATTCCATACCTTTTCCTAATGGTGTTTTCATATTCCTATGTGAATACTAATCCTTCTCGATCATCGAGTTTGTCATGTCAATCCTTTTCACCGGTGTGTCTCTCCTCAAGTGGATCCAATCTTGTCAACATTCACAAGATCAATTATCAGTTCTTCTCAACGGTGTTTGTTTCATCCGTCCCCAAGTTGCTTTCATTTTCCCGCCCACCCACCCTTTTCTTCAAGGACTCGGATTTCTCAATCAAGTGTCATTTTATTGACGGAAGTCTCTCCATTTTTTTTCGTCAATGTTCTTACCCGGGGGTTGTCACAAAGATTATAATGGAGCTTCAAGTTCGTCATTCTTCATTTTTTTTCTTCTCCGGTGGATCCAAATTCAAGCTTTCGGTGTTGTTCAGATTCTTTTCCGTATTTCAAATGTTTTCTCATACGGTGCACCTTATATTCGGTCATTCCACGCTCGTTATTCTATTGTTCCGGAGTGCTCGAGATATCTCAGAAGATTCATATTTTCATTCCTAATTCGTTCAAGATATCTCGAGGCTGTTATCTCATTCTAGTCTTTTAATTCAACCGGTGCTATCTTCTTTTTTTTCAAGTAATCATTTCAACGGTGTTTCTTTTGAGTGGGCCCTAACCCACAGGTCTTTTCCCAGGATCTTACCTGACTCTTCTTATTTCCCGGAGATATCCTCAAATTTCTTTTCAAAGTTTGACGTAAGAATGAATTACCATCATTCAAATGTTTTCTCCAAGATCTGTCAAATTTTTTTCATCGTTGGCTCAACCTCTTCGTTTTGATTCTTCCGGAGTGTCTAAATAATTCATGGTGGTGTTTCTCGTCGTGATTCTTGGATTTTGAAGACCGAAGAAGAGTTTCTCTTTAATCTTGCTCCATCCTCTTCAAGATTCGTGATTCTAGCTTGTTGCCATCCTCCCGTAATTGTTTTGTTTGTGAGAATTCTTTTCACCTGTTCGGAGCAATTCAAGATTCTTTTCAGTTTGATTCTCCGGAGGCCATCTTCTCAGAATTATTCATTCTCATCTTTCAGCTCTTTTTCTCTAAAATCTTGCCGGGGTTTCGTGCAAATATCCTCTAATTAGTTCGGGATCTTTTCTTTCACTTGTATCTAAATACTCCCAAGTATCGTCATTCGTTCTCAAATTCTTCCCGGTGTTTTCTTTATCTTTTCTTCAATCGTTTTCAATTATTACGGTGGTTTGTTCAAGAGCTCTCTTCATTCGTTTTCTTATCAATTATTCGTTGTTTTCAATCCTTTCGGTGGTTCAAAGAAGACCTTCCCAAGTTGGCGCTATATCTCTCTTAATCCTTGCTACAAGAATAAGTAGTGTGCCAAATCCGTTGATTGTCATCAATTTAATTGGTTAAGGATACGCTTAATGTAATTCTTATTCTTGTTCCATCCAAGTGATTAATTCCGTATTCCGGAGGCTCATAAAATTCTCGGGTTCGTTTGCTCTTTCTTTTCCGAAGTTCCTACTTTTTCTGCATTATCTCGTCGCGAAGCTCCTTCTAAATCATTACAAGGTTTCACCTTGTGTTTTCAACTTCTCTTGCTTTGATCATCATTTTTGTTTACCGGAGTTCCTCATGGATGTCCTACATTGTGGTTCATTGAGGTTTTATTTCCTTCTCGAAGCGTTCATCAACAGTTTTTCCTAAGGAGCTCAATCATTCTTCATTTTGCAATCCGGAGTGCATTTCTGTCTATCGTATCATTGGAGGTGGTATTATGACATTCTTGATAATTTGAGTTCATGTTTTCATGATTCACATGCTGGCAAGATTGGGATATTTTAAATCCATCAATCTCGTCATTGGAGTTATCTTGGGGTATATTTCACCTAAAGCCTTCCCTAAGGATTGTTGCTATAATGGTGTTTATAAATGACCCAAGTTATTCATCTATCCTCCCGGTGAATTAAGCTTCTCATCTCCTTGTTGTTATCAATCTGATATACCGTTCCTGTTAGTGGCAGAATTTCACCTAATAGTTTTGAGATGTTCTCCATAAGCCCACTACAACCCTGTTCTTTTCGTTGTTGGTTTTCCAACAACTTCGTTCGACCCTTCTCCTAAGGATGCCTTCTCAAGCTCTTTTGGCAGAAGTTGGCATTTTCTTCTCATTTCTCCTATTTCAATTATCTATCTTCTATTCTTTGGTTCCGGAGCCATTGTGTTGTTGCTTTCTTCAACCATCATCTCGCTTCATCAAAGATCATGTTCTTATTCAATTTCTTTCTTTTCAACCGGAGTGCTGCCCGAATTTGGTCTTCCTTGACCCCCTTCCTTAACCGGAGTGTTTTCAATATATATCTTCCCTTCAACCTCAAGGCTTTCGCAAGGTTCATTGTTCCTCCTTTCTAACAGAATGTTTTCAACTTCGTTCATCTCCGTCGTATTCTTTTTCTCGAAATGGCTTAACCTCTTCAAGGTTCTTTGGTTTCACTCATTGGTCAGAGAAGCAACTTAGTTTTACCTCTCCTCTCTTCTCTTCCGTTTTTTCCCTCCGGTGCCATTCTAGATCTCGGGACGAGATCCTCTCGTAGTGGTGGAGTGTTGTAACGCCCCGAGACCGATGTGCCAGGTGTCCTCTAGTTATTATTTGTTGTTGCCTTGTCATTTCTTGCGTGTCATGCATTGCATATCATGTCATCATGTGCATTTCATTTGTATACGTGTTCGTCTCATGCATCCGAGCACTTCCCCGTTGTCCGTTTTGCATCCCGGCGCTCCGTTCTCCTCCGGTGGTCGTTTCTACCTTCTTCTCATGTGTGGGGGTTAAACATTTCTGGATTGACCGGGACTTGCCAAGCGGCCTTGGTTTACTACCGGTAGACCGCCTGTCAAGTTCCGTACCATTTGGACTTTGTTTGATGCTCCAACGGTTAACCGAGGGACCGAAAAGGCCTCGTGTGTGTTGCAGCCCAACACCCTTCCAATTTGGCCCAAAACCCACCTAAACCCTCTCCATCATCTCGGTCGTTCGATCACGATTGTGTGGCCGAAAACCGCACCTCATTTGGACTCTCCTAGCTCCCTCTACCTATAAATATGCCCTCCCCGTCCATTTTCGCGGAGGAAGCCCTAGATCCCACCTTCTCGCGCCGACGGACACGTCCGCTCCCGCGCCGGACATGTCCGCACCCCGCCCGCGTCCAATCCGGAGCCTCCATGTGGCACCGCCGCCGGCCGCCGCCGCCGGCCCGGCGAGGCCCAGTTCGGCCCCCCCCCGAGCCCATCGCCTCGCGCCGCCCGAGCCTCGTTCCGCCGCCTTCCTCACCGGCGAGCGCCGCCCGACGCCGCCACCGCCATCGCCGGCGGCCCACACCTCGCCGCTGCTCCGGCCACCTTGGCCCGCCTCCGCCGCCGCCATGGGTCGCCCCCGCCGCTGCTCGTCGCGGATCCGGTCGGGCCAGACCGGATCCGGCGACCTCGAGCCAGCCGCCGTATCGCCGGCGTCCTCCCCGCCTTCTTTTCCGGCGAAGGCCCGGCCCCGCATCGGTTCGCTCGCCGCCCCGATCCGGATCTGAGAGGTTGACTTTTTCTCCTCGAGATTTCTACTAAGTCCCCGATTTCCTGATTCAAATGCTCATGTTCATCGCTTCGTTACTTTGCACCTGTAACTCCGTTTTGCGCGTGTAGCATGTCAAATTGTTCGTCTCAGAGAGTACATCATTTCATCTCATTGCATCATTTTCATTTGAGTTCACCTTGATGCCCGAAATTCTGTTAGAAGAGTGCTACTTGAGTTAATTGTCAGATCTGCTGCTCCATATAGCTATTTGTCATTTTTGCCATGTTTATTATGTGCAGGATATGCCCATGAGCTCTACATGTGTTTTGTTATATGTTTTTCCATATTTCCGGAGGTGCCATCCATGTATTTTTGTGATGTGTGTGGTGACTAGCACAAGCTTGCAAAGTGGAGCATTTGTTAATGCTGATTTCAGGGACTTAGCATTTCCACTAAGTCCTTGGACTGTTTATTTCATTATGCCATATGTTCATGTTGTTTCCTAGTGATCCGTGCCTCTTTTGAAGATGATCAGTAAGGATGTTTTGTTAATCTTGTAGTGCCCTATCCATCCATGTCTTTGTTTGCAATTATGGAGGACCCTAGCTTGAGTCAATCGAGCTCTACTTTTGCTATTTCATGAATCTGGGCAGATTGTCTACTTGTTAGCGATTTTGCCGAGGATGTTGTAGTTGATCCGTGCATGCCATGTTATTGTTCTTGACATGCCTAGCTTGTATAATGTGTATTCTTGATGGGTGTATGCTTAGATTGTCATGCCTTGATCTGTAGTGAGTGCATCGAGCTCGTAAACGCCTACTTGATATCTGTTTCAGCATGCTCCAGTTTTCACAAAGTCTGAGAACTGGTTATGTTTTTGCCATGTTCACATGCTTGCAAATGTATTTTCTGATCCTTTTGGCTCAAGGTCACTAAGGGACTTTTGTTAAGCTCTTTGAGTAGCTCCATTCCATGCTTTACTTTACCATGTTCAGGTCCTGTAGCATATAGTTTTGTTGCTCCAAAGTATGCTAACTGATCTAAAATTCCAGACAAGTGTTAATTTCACGAAGTCTGAGATCTGTTTACCGTTTGCTCTTTTGCCATGCTTGTTTGAACCTGTTAATGAGTGAATTGGCCGTAGCTCAGTGTTCCTCTTTTGTTAAGCATCATGAATGGATCCCTGCCATGTATTTGGTTTCCATGTTTGAGTGCTGTAGCATGTTCATCTTGTTGCATTTAGATGGCTACTTGCTGTATATCGCAGACCGGTGCCATATTTGAATTGCTTGCCTTTTCCAAACCGTAGCTCCGATTCCGGTGATCTTTATATCGTTTTCAAGCGATTTCATCTCATCTTTCCAGTGGCACACTTGGATTTCCTAGTTGAGGCCAGTTTCAATCATTCCTCGTCAAATCAAGCATATGCATCGCATACCGCATCCCGCATATCATACCATGTTCATGTGTTGGTTGTTTACTATGTTGTGTGTTTCTTTCCGGTGTTTGCTTCTTCGGGTTGGTTCTGGTAACGTCGTGTTTGTGAGGATCCGTTCGACTACGTCCGTTTGTTCTTCTTGCTGGACTCGTTCTTCTTCCTTGCGGGATCTCAGGCAAGATGATCATACCCTCAAAATCACTTCTATCTTTGCTTGCTTAGATGCTCGCTCTTTTTCTATGCCTGTGCTGCGATACCTACACCTTGCTTATCATGCCTCCCATATTGTTGAACCAAGCCTCTAACCCACCTTGTCCAAGCAAACCGTTGTTTGGCTATGTTACCGCTTTGCTCAACCTCTCTTATAGTGTTGTTAGTTGCAGGTGAAGATTAAAGTTTGTTCCTCGTTGGAACATGGAGATGTTGTTCCTTGTTGGAACATGTTTACTTGTTGGGATATCACAATATATCTTATTTAATTAATGCATCTATATACTTGGTAAAGGGTGTGTTGGAAATACGCCCTAGAGGCAATAATAAAAGCATTATTATTATATTTCCTTGTTCATGATAATTGTCTTTATTCATGCTATAATTGTATTATCCGGAAATCGTAATACATGTGTGAATAATAGACACCAACATGTCCCTAGTAAGCCTCTAGTTGACTAGCTCGTTGATCAACAGATAGTCATGGTTTCCTGACTATGGACATTGGATGTCATTGATAACCAGATCACATCATTAGGAGAATGATGTGATGGACAAGACCCAATCCTAAACATAGCACAAGATCGTATAGTTCGTTTGCTAGAGTTTTCCAATGTCAAGTATCCTTTCCTTAGACCATGAGATCGTGTAACTCCCGGATACCGTAGGAGTGCTTTGGGTGTACCAAACGTCACAACATAACTGGGTGACTACAAAGGTATACTACGGGTATCTCCGAAAGTGTCTGTTGGGTTGACACGGATCAAGACTGGGATTTGTCACTCCGTATGACGGAGAGGTATCACTGGGCCCACTCGGTAATGCATCATCATAATGAGCTCAAAGTGACCAAGTGTCTGGTCACGGGATCATGCATTACGGTACAAGTAAAGTGACTTGCCGGTAACGAGATTGAACGAGGTATTGGGATACCGACGATCGAATCTCGGGCAAGTAACATACCGATTGACAAAGGGAATTGTATACGGGATTGATTGAATCCTCGACATCGTGGTTCATCCAATGAGATCATCGAGGAGCATGTGGGAGTCAACATGGGTATCCAGATCCCGCTGTTGGTTATTGACCGGAGAGCGATCTCGGTCATGTCTACATGTCTCCCGAACCCGTAGGGTCTACACACTTAAGGTTCGGTGATGCTAGGGTTGTAGGGATATGTATATGCAGTAACCCGAATGTTGTTCGGAGTCCTGGATGAGATCCCGGACGTCACGAGGAGTTCTGGAATGGTCCGGAGATAAAGAATTATATATAGGAAGTACTATTTCGGGCATCAGGACAAGTTTCGGGGTCACCGATATTGTACCGGGACCACCGGAAGGGTCCCGGGGGTCCACCGGGTGGGGCCACCTGCCCCCGGGGGCCACATGGGCTGTAGGGGGTGCGCCTTGGCCTATATGGGCCAAGGGCACTAGCCCCAAGAGGCCCATGTGCCTAGGGTTCAAGAAGGGAAGAGTCCCAAAGGGGGATGGCACCTCCTAGGTGCCTTGGGGAGGAGGGATTCCTCCCCTTGGCCGCACCCCCTAGGAGATTGGATCTCCTAGGGCCGCCCCCCCCCTTGGCCCTCCTATATATAGTGGGGAGATGGAGGACTTCTTACCCCACGCCTTTGGTGCCTCCCTCTCCCTCTCCAACACCTCCTCCTCCTCCATAGAGCTTGGCGAAGCCCTGCCGGAGTACTGCAGCTCCACCACCACCACGCCGTCGTGCTGCTGCTGGAGCCATCTTCCTCAATCTCTCCTTCCCCTTGCTGGATCAAGGAGGAGGAGACGTTACGCTGACCGTACATGTGTTGAACGCGGAGGTGCCGTTCGTTCGGCGCTAGGATCTCCGGTGATTCGGATCACGTCGAGTACGACTCCCTCATCCCCGTTCTTTGAACGCTTCCCCTCGCGATCTTCAAGGTATGTAGATGCATCCAATCACTCGTTGCTAGATGAACTCATAGATGGATCTTGGTGAAACCGTAGGAAACTTTTTTGTTTGCTGCAACGTTCCCCAACAGTGGCATCATGAGCTAGGTCTATGCGTAGTTCTCTTGCACGAGTAGAACACAATTTGTTGTGGGCGTTGATGTTGTCAACTTTCTTGCCGCTACTAGTCTTATCTTGCTTCAACGGTATTGTGGGATGAAGCGGCCCGGACCAACCTTACACGTACGCTTACGTGAGACCGGTTCCACCGACTAACATGCACAAGTTGCATAAGGTGGCTGGCGGGTGTCTGTCTCTCCCACTTTAGTTGGAGCGGATTCAATGAAAAGGGTCCTTATGAAGGGTAAATAGAAGTTGACAAATCACGTTGTGGCTTTCACGTAGGTAAGAAAATGTTCTTGCTAGAACCCTACTTCATCCACGTAAAACTTGCAACAACAATTAGAGGACGTCTAATTTTTTTTTGCAGCAAGTGCTTTGTGATATGATATGGCCAAAGTTGTGATGAATGATGAATGATATATATGTGATGTATGAGATGTTCATGCTATTGTAATAGGAATCACGACTTGCATGTCGATGAGTATGACAACCGGCAGGAGCCATAGGAGTTGTCTTTATTTTTTGTATGACCTGCGTGTCATTGAGAAACGCCATGTAAATTACTTTACTTTATTGCTAAACGTGTTAGCCATTGTAGTAGAAGTAGTAGCTGGCGAGCAACTTCATGGAGACACAATGATGGAGATCATGATGATGGAGATCATGGTGTCATGCTTGTGACAAGATGATCATGGAGCCCCAAGATGGAGATCAAAGGAGCTATGTGATATTGGCCATGTCATGTCACTTTTATTATTTGATTGCATGTGATGTTTATCATGTTTTTGCATCTTGTTTACTTAGAACGACGGTAGTAAATAAGATGATCCCTCATAATAATTTCAAGAAAGTGTTCCCCCTAACTGTGCACCATTGCGACAGTTCGTTGTTTCGAAGCACCACGTGATGATCGGGTGTGATAGATTCTAACGTTCACATACAACGGGTGTAAGACAGATTTACACATGCAAACACTTAGGTTGACTTGACGAGCCTAGCATGTACAGACATGGCCTCGGAACACAGAAGACCGAAAGGTCGATCATGAGTCGTATAGAAGATACGATCAACATGAAGATGTTCACCGATGTTGACTAGTCCGTCTCACGTGATGATCGGACACGGCCTACTTAACTCGGATCATGTTATACTTAGATTACAGGAGGGATGTCTACCTAAGTGGGAGTTCATTATAATTTGATTAGATGAACTTAATTATCATGAACTTAGTCTAAATATTTTACAATATGTCTTGTAGATCAAATGGCCAATGTAGTCCTCAACTTCAACGCGTTCCTAGAGAAAACCAAGCTGAAAGACGATGGCAGCAACTACACGGACTGGGTCCGGAACCTGAGGATCATCCTCATAGCTGCCAAGAAAGATTATGTCCTACAAGCACCGCTAGGTGACACACCTGTTCTCCCTGCAGAACAAGATGTTATGAACGCTTGGCAGGCACGTACCGATGACTACTCCCTCGTTCAGTGCGGCATGCTTTACAGCTTAGAGCCCGGGCTCCAAAAGCGTTTTGAGAGACACGGAGCATATGAGATGTTTGAAGAGCTGAAAATGGTTTTCCAAGCTCATGCCCGGGTTGAGAGATATCAAGTCTCCGACAAGTTCTTCAGCTGTAAGATGGAGGAAAACAGTTCTGTCAGTGAGCACATACTCACTATGTTTGGGTTGCATAACCGCTTAACTCAGCTGGGAGTTAATCTCCCGGATGACGTGGTCATTGACAGAATCCTCCAGTCGCTTCCACCGAGCTACAAGAGCTTTGTGATGAACTTCAATATGCAGGGGATGGAAAAGACCATTCCTGAAGTATTTGCAATGCTGAAATCAGCAGAGGTAGAAGTCAAAAAGGAACATCAAGTGTTGATGGTGAATAAAACCACTAAGTTCAAGAAAGGGAAGGGTAAGAAAACCTTCAAGAAATACGGCAAGGGATTTGCCGCGCCCGGCAAGCAAGCTACCGGGAAGAAGCCAAAGAATGGACCCAAGCCCGAGACTGAGTGCTTTTATTGCAAGGAGAGTGGTCACTGGAAGCGGAACTGCCCCAAATACTTAGCGGACAAGAAGGTCAGCAAAACAAAAGGTATATGTGATATACATGTAATTGATGTGTACCTTACCAGTACTCGTAGTAGCTCCTGGGTATTTGATACCCGTGCGGTTGCTCACATTTGTAACTCAAAACAGGAGCTGCGGAATAAGCGGAGACTGGCAAAGGACGAGGTGACGATGCGCGTCGGGAATGGTTCCAAGGTCGATGTGATAGCAGTCGGCACGCTACCTCTACATTTACCTATGGGATTAGTTTTGAACCTCAATAATTGTTATTTAGTGCCAAGTTTGAGCATGAACATTGTATCAGGATCTCGTTTAATTCGAGATGGCTACTCATTTAAATCCGAGAATAATGGTTGTTCTATTTATATGAGAGATATGTTTTATGGTCATGCTCCGATGGTAAATGGTTTATTCTTAATGAATCTCGAGCGTAATGCTACACATGTTCATAGTGTGAGTACCAAAAGATGTAAGATTGATAATGATAGCCCCACATACTTGTGGCACTGCCGCCTTGGTCACATAGGTGTCAAACGCATAAAGAAGCTCCATGCTAGTGGACTTTTAGAGTCTCTTGATTACGGATCATTCGACACATGCGAACCATGCCTCATGGGTAAAATGACCGAGACTCCGTTCTCAGGAACAATGGAGCGAGCAACCAACTTATTGGAAATCATACATACTGATGTGTGCGGTCCAATGAGTGTTGAGGCTCGCGGTGGCTATCGTTATGTTCTCACCCTCACTGATGACTTGAGTAGATATGGGTATGTCTACTTAATGAAACACAAGTCTGAGACCTTTGAAAAGTTCAAGGAATTTCAGAGTGAGGTTGAGAATCAACGTGACAGAAAAATCAAGTTCCTACGATCAGATCGTGGAGGAGAATACTTGAGTCACGAGTTTGGCACACACTTAAGAAAATGTGGAATAGTTTCACAGCTCACGCCACCTGGAACACCTCAGTGTAATGGTGTGTCCGAACGTCGTAATCGCACTCTATTAGATATGGTGCGATCTATGATGTCTCTTGCTGATTTACCGCTATCTTTTTGGGGCTATGCTTTAGAGACTGCCGCATTCACTTTAAATAGGGCTCCGTCGAAATCCGTTGAGACGACACCGTTTGAATTATGGTTTGGGAAGAAACCTAAGCTGTCGTTTCTAAAAGTTTGGGGATGCGATGCTTATGTCAAGAAACTTCAACCTGAAAAGCTCGAACCCAAATCGGAAAAATGCGTCTTCATAGGATACCCTAAAGAAACTATTGGGTATACCTTCTACCTCAGATCCGAAGGCAAGATCTTTGTTGCCAAGAATGGGTCCTTTCTAGAGAAAGAGTTTCTCTCGAAAGAAGTAAGTGGGAGGAAAGTAGAACTTGATGAAGTATTACCTCTTGAACCGGAAAATGGCGCAACTCAAGAAAATGTTCCTGGGGTGCCTGCACCGACTAGAGAGGAAGTTAATGATGATGATCAAGATACTTCTGATCAAGCTCCTACTGAAATTCGAAGGTCCACAAGGACACGTTCCGCACCAGAGTGGTACGGCAACCCTGCCTTGGAAATCATGTTGTTAGACAACGGTGAACCTTCGAACTATGAAGAAGCGATGGCGGGCTCGGATTCCGACAAATGGCTAGAAGCCATGAAATCCGAGATAGGATCCATGTATGAAAACGAAGTATGGACTTTGACTGACTTTCCCGTTGAGCGGCGAGCCATAGAAAATAAATGGATCTTTAAGAAGAAGACAGACGCGGATGGTAATGTGACCATCTATAAAGCTCGGCTTGTCGCTAAGGGTTATCGACAAGTTCAAGGGGTTGACTACGATGAGACTTTCTCACCGGTAGCGAAGCTAAAGTCCGTCCGAATCATGTTAGCAATTGTCGCATTCTATGATTATGAGATATGGCAAATGGACGTCAAAACGGCATTCCTTAATGTTTTCCTTAAGGAAGAATTGTATATGATGCAGCCAGAAGGTTTTGTCGATCCTAAGAATGCTGACAAGGTGTGCAAGCTCCAACGCTCGATTTATTTGCTGGTGCAAGCATCTCGGAGTTGGAACATTCACTTTGATGAGAGGATCAAAGTGTTTGGGTTTACGCAGACTTATGGAGAAGCCTGTGTTTACAAGAAAGTGAGTGGGAGCTCTTTAGCATTTCTCATATTATATGTAGATGACATACTTTTGATGGGAAATGATATAGAACTCTTGGATAGCATTAAGGCCTACTTGAATAAGAGTTTTTCAATGAAGGACCTTGGAGAAGCTGCATATATATTAGGCATCAAGATCTACAGAGATAGATCAAGACGCCTCATAGGTCTTTCACAAAGCGCATACCTTGATAAGATATTGAAGAAGTTCAATATGGATCAGTCTAAGAAGGGGTTCTTGCCTGTGTTGCAAGGTGTGAAATTGAGCTCAGCTCAATGTCCGACCACGGCAGAAGATATAGAAGAGATGAGTGTCATCCCCTATGCCTCAGCCATAGGTTCTATTATGTATGCCATGCTGTGTACCAGACCTGATGTAAACCTTGCCGTAAGTTTGGTAGGAAGGTACCAAAGTAATCCCGGAAAGGAACACTGGACAGCGGTCAAGAATATCCTGAAGTACCTAAAAAGGACTAAGGAAATGTTTCTCGTTTATGGAGGTGACGAAGAGCTCGTCGTAAAAGGTTACGTCGACGCTAGCTTCGACACAGATCTGGATGACTCTAAGTCACAAACCGGATACGTGTATATTTTGAATGGTGGGGCAGTAAGCTGGTGCAGTTGCAAGCAGAGCGTCGTGGCGGGATCTACATGTGAAGCGGAGTACATGGCAGCCTCGGAGGCAGCACATGAAGCAATTTGGGTGAAGGAGTTCATCACCGACCTAGGAGTCATACCCAATGCGTTGGGGCCAATCAAACTCTTCTGTGACAACACTGGAGCTATTGCTCTTGCCAAAGAGCCCAGGTTTCACAAGAAGACAAGGCACATCAAGCGTCGCTTCAACTCCATTCGTGAAAATGTTCAAGATGGAGACATAGATATTTGTAAAGTACATACGGACCTGAATGTAGCAGATCCGTTGACTAAACCTCTCCCTAGAGAAAAACATGATCAACACCAGAATTCCATGGGTGTTCGATTCATCACAATGTAACTAGATTATTGACTCTAGTGCAAGTGGGAGACTGTTGGAAATATGCCCTAGAGGCAATAATAAAAGCATTATTATTATATTTCCTTGTTCATGATAATTGTCTTTATTCATGCTATAATTGTATTATCCGGAAATCGTAATACATGTGTGAATAATAGACACCAACATGTCCCTAGTAAGCCTCTAGTTGACTAGCTCGTTGATCAACAGATAGTCATGGTTTCCTGACTATGGACATTGGATGTCATTGATAACGAGATCACATCATTAGGAGAATGATGTGATGGACAAGACCCAATCCTAAACATAGCACAAGATCGTATAGTTCGTTTGCTAGAGTTTTCCAATGTCAAGTATCCTTTCCTTAGACCATGAGATCATGTAACTCCCGGATACCGTAGGAGTGCTTTGGGTGTACCAAACGTCACAACGTAACTGGGTGACTATAAAGGTATACTACGGGTATCTCCGAAAGTGTCTGTTGGGTTGACACGGATCAAGACTGGGATTTGTCACTTCGTATGACGGAGAGGTATCACTGGGCCCACTCGGTAATGCATCATCATAATGAGCTCAAAGTGACCAAGTGTCTGGTCACGGGATCATGCATTACGGTACAAGTAAAGTGACTTGCCGGTAACGAGATTGAACGAGGTATTGGGATATCGATGATCGAATCTCGGGCAAGTAACATACCGATTGACAAAGGGAATTGTATACGGGATTGATTGAATCCTCGACATCGTGGTTCATCCGATGAGATCATCGAGGAGCATGTGGGAGTCAACATGGGTATCCAGATCCCGCTGTTGGTTATTGACCGGAGAGCGATCTCGGTCATGTCTACATGTCTCCCGAACCCGTAGGGTCTACACACTTAAGGTTCGGTGATGCTAGGGTTGTAGGGATATGTATATGCAGTAACCCGAATGTTGTTCGGAGTTCTGGATGAGATCCCGAACGTCACGAGGAGTTCCGGAATGGTCCGGAGGTAAATAATTATATATAGGAAGTACTATTTCGGGCATCGGGACAAGTTTCGGGGTCACCGGTATTGTACCGGGACCACCGGAAGGGTCCCGGGGGTCCACCGGGTGGGGCCACCTGCCCCCGGGGGCCACATGGGCTGTAGGGGGTGCGCCTTGGCCTATATGGGCCAAGGGCACTAGCCCCAAGAGGCCCATGCGCCTACGGTTCAAGAAGGGAAGAGTCCCAAAGGGGGAAGGCACCTCCTAGGTGCCTTGGGGAGGAGGGATTCCTCCCCTTGGCCGCACCCCCTAGGAGATTGGATCTCCTAGGGCTGGCGCCCCCCCCCCTTGGCCCTCCTATATATAGTGGGGAGATGGAGGACTTCTTACCCCCCGCCTTTGGTGCCTCCCTCTCCCTCTCCAACACCTCCTCCTCCTCCATAGAGCTTGGCGAAGCCCTGCCGGAGTACTGCAGCTCCACCACCACCACGCCGTCGTGCTGCTGCTGGAGCCATCTTCCTCAACCTCTCCTTCCCCTTGCTGGATCAAGAAGGAGGAGACGTTACGCTGACCGTACGTGTGTTGAACGCGGAGGTGCCGTCCGTTCGGCGCTAGGATCTCCGGTGATTCGGATCACGTCGAGTACGACTCCCTCATCCCCGTTCTTTGAACGCTTCCGCTCGCGATCTACAAGGTACATAGATGCATCCAATCACTCGTTGCTAGATGAACTCATAGATGGATCTTGGTGAAACCGTAGGAAATTTTTTTGTTTTCTGCAACGTTCCCCAACAAGGTGGAAGGCTCGGCCTTATGCCTGGTGTTTTGTTCCACTCTTGCCGCCCTAGTTTCCGTCATATCGGTGTTATGTTCCTGGATTTTGCGTTCCTTACGCGGTTGGGTTATAATGGGAACCCCTTGACAGTTCACTTTGAATAAAACTCCTCCAGCAAGGCCCAACCTTGGTTTTACCATTCGCCACCTAGCCTTTTTCCCTTGGGAGTCACGCATCCCGAGGGTCATCTTTATTTTAAACCCCCCCCCCCCGGGCCAGTGCTTGTCTAAGTGTTGGTCCAAACTAGAGCCCCTTGCAGCGCCACCTCGGGGAAACTCGAGGGATGGTTTTAGTTGTACGGATTGCTTATCCGATGTTGCCCTGAGAACGAGATATGTGCAGCTCCTATCGGGATGTCGGCGCATCGGGTGGTCTTGCTGGACTTGTTTTACCATTGTCGAGGATGTCTTGTAGAACCGGGATACCGAGTCTGATCGGAATGTCTGGGGAGGAGGTATATTCCTTCGTTGACCGTGAGAGCTTGTCATGGGCTAAGTTGGGACACCCCTGCAGGGATTTGAACTTCCGAAAGCCGTACCCGCGGTTATGGGCAGATGGGAATTTGTTAATGTCCGGTTCTAGATAACTTGAACCTTAACTTAATTGAAATGAGTCATCTGCGTGTGTAACCGTGATGGTCTCTTTCCGGCGGAGTCCGGGAAGTGAACACGGTGTTGGAGTTATGCTTGACGTAGGTTGTTATAGGATCACTTCTTGATCATACTTTTATCGATCGTGCCTTGCCTCCTCTTCTCGCCCTCTTTTGCGAATAGGATAGCCACTATATATGCTAGTCGCTTGCTGCAGCTCCACATATATTTACCTTGCCATACCTATTAAGCTTAAATAGTCTTGATCGCAAGGGTGCGAGATTGCTGAGTCCCCGTGGCTCACAGATACTTCCAAAACCAGCTTGCAGATGCCGATGAGACCGTGCAGATGACGCAACCAAGCTCAGGAGGAGCTCGATGAAGATCTTGTCCTTTGTGTTGTTTCGTTCTAGTTGATCAGTAGTGGAGCCCAGTTGGGGTCGATCAGGGGACCTTGTCGCATTTGGGGTTCTTCTTTTATTTTGGTTCTGTAGTCGGACCTTGATTGTATTTGGATGATGTAATGCTTTATTCATGTTTTGTGTGAAGTGGCGATTGTAAGCCAACTATGTATCTCTTTCCCTTATGTATTACATGGGTTGTGTGAATATTACCTCACTTGCGACATTGCTTTCAATGGGGTTATGCCTCTAAGTCGTGCTTCGACACGTGGGAGATATAGCCGCATCAAGGGCGTTACAATGTCACACTTTGGTTCGGTGATATTGTTGGATGAAGCGGCCTGGACCGACATTACGCGTACGCTTACGCGAGACTGGTTCTACCGACTTGCTTTGCACATAGGTGGCTGGCGGGTGTTAGTTTCTCCAACTTTAGTTGAACCGAGTGTGGCTACGCCCGGTCCTTGCGAAGGTTAAAAGAGCACCAACTTGACAAACTATCATTGTGGTTTTGATGCGTAGGTAAGAACGGTTCTTGCTCAGCCCGTAGCAGCCACGTAAAACTTGCAACTACAAAGTAGAGGACGTCTAACTTGTTTTTGCAGGGCATGTTGTGATGTGATATGGTCAAGACGTGATGAGATATAAGTTGTTGTATGAGATGATCATGTTTTGTTGAAGTTATCGGCAACAGGCAAAAGCCTTATGGTTATCTCTCTATTGCATAAGATGCAAGCACCAAATAATTGCTTTACTTTATCGCTATGCGATAGCAATAGTTGCAAGAGCAATTGTTGGCGAGACAACCATGTGACGACACATATATATAGATCAAGATGATCGAGATCATGGTGTCATGCCGGCGACGATGGAGATCATGATGATACTTTGGAGATGGAGATCAAAGGCACAAGATGATGATGGCCATATCATGTCACATATTTTGATTGCATGTGATGTTTATCTTTTATACATCTTATTTTTCTTAGTTCGACGGTAGCTTTATAAGATGATCTCTCACTAATTATCAAGGTACAAGTGTTCTCCCTGAGTATGGACCGTTGCGAAAGTTCTTCGTGATGAGACACCATGTGATGATCGGGTGTGATAGGGTCTACGTTCAAATACAATGGGTGCAAAACAGTTGCACACGCGGAATACTCAGGTTAAACTTGACGAGCCTAGCATATAACAGATATGGCCTCGGAACACAGAGACCGAAAGGTCGAGCGTGAATCTTATAGTAGATATGATCAACATAGTGATGTTCACCATTGAAACTACTCCATCTCACATGATGATCGGACATGGTTTAGTTGATATGGATCACGTGATCACTTAGAAGATTAGAGGGATGTCTGTCTCAGTGGGAGTTCGTAAGTAATATGATTAATTGAACTTTAATTTATCATGAACTTAGTCCTGGTAGTATTAGAATATCTATGTTGTAGATCAATATCTCGCGATGTTGCTCCTAGTTTATTGTGTTCCTAGAGAAAAATTATGTTGAAAAATGTTAGTAGCAATGATGCGGATTGGATCCGTGATCTGATGATTATCCTCATTGCTGCACAGAAGAATTATGTCTTTGATGCACCACTAGGTGACAGACCTATTGCAGGAGTAGATGCAGACGTTATGAACGTTTGGCTAGCTCAATATGATGACTACTTGATAGTTTAATGCACCATACTTAACGGCTTAGAATCGGGACTTGAAAGACGTTTTGAACGTCATGGACCATATGAGATGTTCCAGGAGTTGAAGTTAATATTTCAATCAAATACCCAAGTTGAGAGATATGAAGTCTCCAACAAGTTCTATAGCTAAAAGATGGAGGAGAATAGTTCAAGCAATGAGCATGTGCTCAGATTGTCTGGCTACTACAATCGCTTGAATCAAGTGGGAGTTAATCTTCCAGATAAAATAGTGATTGACAAAATTCTCTAGTCACCATCACCAAGTTAGTAGAACTTCGTGATGAACTATGATATGCAAGGGCTAACGGAAACGATTCCCAAGCTATTCGTAATGTTGAAATAGACGAAGGTAGAAATCAAGAAAAATATCAAGTGTTGATGGTAGACAAGACCACTAGTTTCAAGAAAAGGGCAAAGGGAAGAAGGGGAACTTCAATAAGAACGGCAAGCAAGTTGTTGCTCAAGTGAAGAAGCCCAAGTCTGGTCCTAAGCCTGAGACTAAGTGCTTCTACTGCAAAGGAACTGGTCACTGGAAGCGGAACTGCCCCAAGTATTTGGCGGATAAGAAGGATGGCAAAGTGAACAAAGGTATATTTGATATACAGATTATTGATGTGTATTTTATTAGTGTTCGTAGCAACCCCTCGGTATTTGATACTGTTCAGTTGCTAAGAGTAGTAACTCGAAATGGGAGTTGCAGAATGAATAGAGACTAGTTAAGCGTGAAGTGACAATGTGTGTTGGAAGTGGTTCCAAGATTGATATGATCATCATCGCATACTCCCTATACTTTCGGGATTAGTGTTGAACCTAAATAAGTTTTATTTGGTGTTTGCGTTGAGCATGAATATGATTTGATCATGTTTATTGCAATATGGTTATTCATTTAAGTAAGAGAATAAATTGCTGTTCTGGTTACATGAATTAAACCTTATATGGTTACACACCCAATGAAAATGGTTCGTTGGATCTCGATCGTAGTGATACACATATTCATAATGTTGAAACCAAAAGATGCAAAATTAATAATGATAGTGCAACTTATTTGTGGCACTGCCGTTTAGGTCATATTGGTGTAAAGCGCATGAAGAAACTCCATGCTGATGGAATTTTGGAATCACTTGATTATGAATCACTTGATGCTTGCGAACCATGCCTTATGGGCAAGATGACTAAGAATCCGTTCTCCGGAACAATGGAGCAAGCAACTGACTTATTGGAAATAATACATACTGATGTATGCGGTCCGATGAGTGTTAAGGCTCACGGCAAGTATCATTATTTTCTGACCTTCACAGATGATTTGAGCAGATATGGGTATATCTACTTAATGAAACACAAGTCTAAAACAGTTGAAAAGTTCAAAGAATTTCAGAGTGAAGTGGAGAATCATCGTAACAAAAATAGAAGTTTCTACGATATGATCGCAGAAGTAAAATATTTGTGTTACGAGTTTGGCCTTCAATTAAAACAATGTGAAATAGTTTCACTACTCACGCTACCTGGAACACCACAGTGTGATGATGTGTCCGAACATCGTAACCGTACTTTATTAGATATGGTGCGATCTATGATGTCTCTTACCAATTTACCACTATCGTTTTGGGGTTATGCATTAGAGACAACTATATTCATGTTAAATAGGGTACCATCTAAATCCGTTGAGACGACATCATATGAACTATGGTTTGGCAAGAAACCTAAGCTGTCGTTTCTTAAAGTTTGAGGTTGCAATGCTTATGTGAAAAAGTTTCAACCTGATAAGCTCAAACCCAAATTGGAGAAGTGCGTCTTCATAGGATACCCAAAAGGAAATGTTGGGTACACCTTCTATCACAGATCCGAAGGCAAGATATTCGTTGCTGAGAATGGATCCTTTCTAGAGAAGGAGTTTCTCCCGAAAGAAGTGAGTGGGAGGAAAGTAGAACTTGATGAGGTAACTGTACCTGCTCCCTTATTGGAAAGTAGTTCATCACAGAAATCTGTTCCTGTGACTACAACACCGATTAGTGAGGAAGCTAATGATGATGATCATGTAACTTCAGATCAAGTTACTACCGAACCTCGTAGGTAAACCAGAGTGATCCGCACCAGAGTGGTACGGTAATCCTGTTCTGGAGGTCATGTTACTTGACCATGACGAGCCTACGAACTATGAGGAAGCGATGATGAGCCCAGATTCCGCGAAATGGCTTGAGGCCATGAAATCTGAGATGAGATTCATGTATGAGAACAAAGTATGGACTTTGATTGAATTGCCCAATGATCGGCGAGCCATTGAGATTAAATGGATCTTCAAGAGGAAGACGGACGCTGATAGTAGTGTTACTATCTACAAAGCTAGGATTGTCGCAAAAAGGTTTTCGACAAGTTCAAGGTGTTGACTACGATGAGAGTTTCTCACTCGTATCTATGCTTAAGTCTGTCCGAATCATGTTAGCAATTGCCGCATTTTATGAAATCTGGCAAATGGATAAACAAAATTGCATTCCTTAATGGATTTATTAAAGAAGAGTTGTATATGATGCAACCAGAAGGTTTTGTCAATCCTAAAGGTACTAACAAAATATGCAAGCTCCAGCGATCCATCTATGGACTGGGGCAAGCATCTCGGAGTTGGAATATACGCTTTGATAAGTTGATCAAAGCATATAGTTTTATACAGACTTACGGTGAAGCCTGTATTTACAAGAAAGTGAGTGGGAGCACTACAGCATTTCAAATAAGTATATGTGAAAGACATATTGTTGATCGGAGATAATGTAGAATTATTCTGCAAAGCATAAAGGAATGTTTGAAAGGAGTTTTTCAAAGAAAGACTTCGGTGAAGCTTCTTACATATTGATCATCAAGATCTATAGAGATAGATCATTACACTTGGTAAGTTTTTCAATGAGTACATACCTTGACAAGATTTTGAAGTAGTTCAAAATGGAACAGTCAAAAAGGAGTTCTTGCCTGTGTTACAAGGTGTGAAGTTGAGTAAGACTCAAAACCCGACCACGGCAGAAGATAGAGAGAGAATGAAAGTCACTCCCTATGCCTCAGCCATAGGTTCTATAAAGTATGCCATGCTGTGTACCAGACCTATTGTATACCCTGCCCTGAGTTTGGCAAAGGAGTACAATAGTGATCTAGGAGTAGATCACTGGACATTGGTCAAAATTATCCTTAGTGGAATAAGGATATGTTTCTCGTTTATGGAGGTGACAAAAGGTTCGTCGTAAAGGGTTACGTAGATGCAAGTTTTGACACTGATCCAGATGACTCTAAGTCTCAATCTGGATACATATTGAAAGTGGGAGCAATTAGCTAGAGTAGCTCCATGCAGAGCATTGTTGACATAGAAATTTGCAAAATACTTACGGATCTGAATGTGGCAGACCCGTTGACTAAACTTCTCTCACAAGCAAAACATGATCACACCTCAGTACTCTTTGGGTGTTAATCACATAGCGATGTGAACTAGATTATTGACTGTAGTAAACCCTTTGGGTGTTGGTCACATGTCGATGTGAACTATGGGTGTTAATCACATGGTGATGTGAACTATTGATGTTAAATCACATGGCAATGTGAACTAGATTATTGACTCTAGTGCAAGTGAGAGACTGAAGGAAATATGCCCTAGAGGCAATACTAAAGTTATTATTTATTTCCTTATATCATGATAAATGATTATTATTCATGCTAGAATTGTATTAACCGGAAACATAATACATGTGTGAATACATAGACAAACAGAGTGTCACTAGTATGCCTCTACTTGACTAGCTCATTGATCAAAGATTGTTATGTTTCCTAACCATATACATGAGTTGTCATTTGATTAACGGGATCACATCATTAGGAGAATGCTGTGATTGACTTGACCCATTCCGTTAGCATAGCACTTGATCGTTTAGTTTTGTTGCTATTACTTTCTTCATGACTTATACATGTTCCTATGACTATGAGATTATGCAACTCCCGTTTACCGCAGGAACACTTTGTGTGCCACCAAACGTCACAACGTAACTGGGTGATTATAAAGGTGTTCTACAGGTGTCTCCAAAGGTACTTGTTGGGTTGGCGTATTTCGATATTAGGATTTGTCACTCCGATTGTCGGAGAGGTATCTCTGGGCCCTCTCGGTAATGCACATCACTTAATCCTTGCAAGCATTGCAACTACTGAGTTAGTTGCAGGATGATGTATTACGGAACGAGTAAAGAGACTTGCCAGTAATGAGATTGAACTAGGTATTGAGATACCGACGATCGAATCTCGGGCAAGTAACATACCGATGACAAAGGGAACAACGTATGTTGTTATGCGATCTGACCGATAAAGATATTCGTAGAATATGTGGGAGCCAATATGAGCATCCAGGTTCCGCTATTGGTTATTGACCGGAGACGTGTCTCGGTCATGTCTACATTGTTCTCGAACCCGTAGGGTCCGCATGCTTAAGGTTTCGATGACAATTATATTATGAGTTTATGAGTTTTGATGTACCGAAGGAGTTCGGAGTCCCGGATGAGATCGGGGACATGACGAGGAGTCTCGAAATGGTCGATACGTAAAGATCAATATATTGGACGACTATATTCGGACATCGGAAAGGTTCCGAGTGATTCGGGTATTTTTTGGAGTACCGGAGAGTTACGGGAATATGTATTGGGCCTTATTGGGCCATACGGGAAAGAAGGAAAAGGGCCTCAAGGGTGGCCGCACCCCTCCCCTTGGTCTGGTCCGAATTGGACTAGGGAAGGGGGGCGCCCCCTTCCGGCAAATCCTATTTGACGCTCGTTAGCGTCAGCACGTTGCGCTTTCGCTGAGGCGAGCCTCCGGTTGGGCCGGCCCACATAAAGGGATTTTGCGTTTAGTTTGATTCGCTCGCTGCTGCTTCCTTCTCTGTTCCTTCTGGTTTTTTTTCTTTTTTCTTCTATGGTTTTTTGCTTCCAATTTTCCCACTGTTTTGTCCGGTTTTCTATTGTTTTGTTCCGGGTTTTTTTTCCTGTTTTGGTTCCTTTTTTCTTTCATTTTTTTCTTTTATCTTTCCTTTTTATTTTTTGTTTCTGTTTTTCTTCTCTTTATTGCGTATTATATAAAAAGTTCATTGTGTATTAAAAAAAGTTCATCGTATTCAGTAAATGTTCATCTTATATTATGAAAAAGTTCATCGTGTATTATTAAAATGTTCAGCGTGTATTATGAAATTGTTCAACGTATATTAAGAAATGTTCATTGTGTATTTAAATTTTTTTCATCATGTATTAAAAAATTGTTCAATGTATACTAAAAATGTACATTTGTGTACTTAAAATTTGTTCAGTGTTTGTTTACAGAAAAATATCACTCTATTTTAAAATTTGTTCAACGTATATCATTAAAATATTGAATTTTTTAAAAAGCATTTGGCGCTGGCTTTCATACTTTAAGGCTGGTGCTGAGTTTATATGGTTGTACGTTGCTAGCTCGGCTGGCTAGGCACGCTAGAATCCACAATGTGGTCGGGAGTTCGATCTCAAGCGTGAGCCTATTTTTATCGAATTTTCGCTAGACGGGTGATAATTGGGCCGGCCCGTTTGCGCGTCGCTTCAGCGAAGCCGCAACGATCGGACTAGGGAGTCCTAGTAGGACTCCACACTTGGCGTGCCCCCTCCTAGGGCCGGCCTCCTCCTCCCTTGCTCCTTTATATACGGGTGGAGGCCTCCTCCTTCCTTGATCCTTTATATACGGGTGGAGGGGGGCACCCCAAAGACACAACAATTGATCATTGATATCTTAGCCGTGTGTGGTGCCCCCTTCCACCATAATCCTCGATAATATTGTAGCGGTGCTTAGGCGAAGTCCTGCGACGGTAGAACATCAAGATCGGCACCACGCCGTCGTGCTGGCGAAACTCTTCCCCGACATTCTGCTGGATCGGAGTCCGGGGATCGTCATCGAGCTGAACGTGTGCTAGAACTCGGAGGTGCCGTAGTTTCGGTGCTTGATCGGTCGGGCCGTGAAGACGTACGACTACATCAACCGCGTTGTGCTAACGCTTCCGCTTTCGGTGTACGAGGGTACGTAGACAACACTCTCCTCTCTCGTTGCTATGCATCACCATGATCTTGCGTGTGCGTAGGAATTTTTTTTTAAAATTACTACGTTCCCCAACAGGAAGCACACGAGTGGGGCCGGGGTGGCCGGAGTCGACGGCACCGACGAGCGGAGCGGCGACGTAGTTCGGACATCGACGGACTCGACGCCGCAGGGCACGGCAGGAGCAACGGGTGGTTGCTACGGCCCCGTGGTGACGCGCTACGCGCGGTGATGCGCTCTGTTTTGAGCTCCGGTGTGGGTGGCCACGGCGGCGAGGAGCTCAGGCGGCGGCGCGTGCGGGCAGGCGAGGTGTGTCAGCTACGGCTTGCAGCAGAGAAAACAGAGAGGGGGGTTCGAGTCAGGAGCTCACGGCGGGGAAGATGAACAGGTCAGCTGGCTCTGGGGTGGCCGGACGGTGCCATGACGTTGCCGGTGATCTCGGACGGCCGAGGAGGAAGACCGCGGCGTTGGGGACGAAGCAGAGCTCCTGGCGCCGCTTGACCGCGTGGAGAGGACGAAGACGTCGTGGCAGAGCTCGGGGACAGCTCAGAGAGGCAAGGGAGAGGCGGCGGCTACGGCAACGATGAGCGGCAGCGACGAGCTCCGCTCGGTGGGGGGGAGAGGAAGCCAGAGGAGGGGGAGAAGGCACGGGAGAGGGAGAGAGCTCGAGGGAGTGAGACAGGGTCCAGGGGTCGCGTGGCGTCGAGGAGGAGCTTCGAGGCGTCCGGTGAGGCAGGCGAGCAGGGAGGAGGCGTGGCGCCTCGCGCACATGCGCTCTCCCGCCTCTGCCTACTGGCAAAGGTTAGGGATGACTGGCACCAGACCAGTGGGCTGGGCTGTCCACTGGGCCGACCAGGTAAGCCCAGGTAAAACTCTCTCTCTTCTCTGTTTTCTATTTTCTTTTCTGCAATTTGTTTTGGTTTTAGTTTTAACACCAAATCATTTTATAAAATCCTGAAAATAATTATGTGGCTAGAACTAAACTATACAAAACCACATAAAATGTTCCAGAATTATTGGACATATATTAATTATATAAAGAATATATATCCAATGCAAATAGTTATTGAATTAATTCAAAGGCCCAAAATAAATATTTCTGAGACTCCAAAAATATTGGTTTGAGTTTTACCTCTTGCCAATATTTTTATAGCTTGACAGGAACATTTTCTTGGGTTTATTTGAAACAATTTTTAATGTTGATCATTTTTGTAAAAGACTTCTGAGGCTTCCCACTTTCCCCAATTCAACTTTCATAAATATATACATGATGCATGAATGCTTGTGCAACTAGTTACAACCAATTCTAGGGCTGTGACAGCTGTGATCCATAATTTGGCCACGTTGATAATGAGTGTAAGTAGAATAGGCGGTGGGGCATATTTTTGGCGGAAAACCCTAGCGTTCCGCTCGTTCCAAACAGTCCATGAGATAAGCATGGTGAGGGATGCCATGGCATGCCAGTTTGGAGTGCGGTTGTCAGTCTGATTATCCCACCATTGCTTGACGGAGTCATGAAGCTGCCACTCGGAGGTGTTGACGTGAGGCAAACCAAGCTTGTCGATGATTGCTCTCCAAAGCCTAATTGTGTATCGACACTTGAAGAAGAGATGGGGTCCCGTTTCTTGCTCTCTCTTGCATAGCGTACATAAGCCACAATTTGCCCAACCGCGCCTCTCCAGTCGGTCGGCGGTCCAAATTCGATCTTGCAGGGCTAGCCAAGTAAAAAAATTCACCTTGAAGGGGGGGGGGGGGCAAGCCTTCCAAACCATGCGTTCCATGGGGGAGAGAGTCAAGCCAAGGAATTGTGCCTTGTAAGCGGTGGCCGTTGTGTAGATCCCATCATTTGCCTGCTTCCAAATAATCTCATCCTCGGTTTTCTCATCAAGGTGGACGTCATGCAGCAGCATCCACAAGGTGAAAAATTCACGAATGTGGCCAACAGTGACATCGATATTGGGGTTGATTTTCAAAATCCACGCCTCTCCCTTGAGGGCTTCACTCATCTTCCAGTTCTTCCTTCTCGAGGCCTGATAGATTAACGGTGCTATGTCCTTGGGCTTGCGCCCGAGGAGCCCAGGGGAATCCCAGAACGGAGTTTTGGCACCATCCCCAACAGTGATAGTTGTAGAGGCGTAGAAGAAGCCGAGGTCCTCGACGGAAGATTTGCATTTATGCAAATCTGGAACATGCAAAGAGGAATCTAGAGAATTATTTGCAAGTCTGTGCTAGAAGAACGTATACCCTCCCTGCCTCCAATCGCTCCTCCGAGCGACAGGAGGAAAAATCAAGCCGCCGCCTGGGCTTCCCCTTCTCCGCCATCCTCCTCCAACGCTGTCGCCAGAGGGTGCGACTGGGCGAAGCCCGGCAGGCACCGGCGAGGCGGCGACGATCGGTCGTCCTCTCGCATGGTGGACTCGGCGCGGGCCGGGGCTACTAGGATGGAGTGCGGCGCTGGCGGTGCGTGCCAGATCAAGGCAGTGCCGGTGGCATGGCAGATGCGCACCGGGCGACATGGGGCAGAGCGAGCTCGAGGATCAGCAGCGGCGGCTTCGCGGCGGCTAGACCTGACCCACGGGGGTGCAGGTTGCGGATGACCAACTACATTGTTGCTGTGAATGCTGCTCCTCACGGCACCGATGGAATGTCTCCCTGCCAGGATGGACGTCTGGCTGCCGAGAGCCTGAGAAGCCGCCAAAAAGGACTCAGACTGAATAAAAGCACTTAACTTATGGCACTCGCCAAAAATAGGGCCACACATCTCTCCCGTCGGTTTTTTTAGGCCAAACACATGCGTTATTGCTCAATAACTTAAGGAATACAATTGATATGAGGTGGTTGCAGGAGCCAAACATAGCGACCCGCTGCAAGATTTATCACGTAACTAGTGAGACTTTGGGCCTCATTGTTCATACTTCTGCCTTCGAAAATGAAGGAACATGAATGAAAATCTAAGGATATTTATTTATTTATTTTTTAAAAAGGAGGATAACCCCCGCCTTTGCATCAGAATGATGCATGCAGCCATATATTATTAATAGTGCAAAATTCGGAAGGTGAACAACATCGACCCGGAAATAAAGCGCAAAACATACCCTGAGACCTTATACCTCGGGATAGTAACTCCTCCAGATTGTCACTAACCCTACGATACAAGACCTAACATAAATGAAAAATACATAACTCATAGGTTATGCCTTCAAGAAGGAATCACCACACGTGCGCCGATGATGGCAAATCCACCACAAAGTTGAACTCCAGATTCTCATCCCCAAAGCCAAGCTTCAATCCATCACCTTCAACAACAACACGACGCAGGCGCGCGACGACATAGCCCGATCAGAGATCTTGTGTTTCTACCAGAGGGCAATAACTCGTCGTTGAAGCCGTCTGTACCCCCCCCCCCCCCCTATTCGTCTACCGACGCGTCGATAGCCAAATACCTCCGGAGGAGACAACGGAAGACAAAGATGTCCCATACCACCAGGCTCCCACTACCGTCGCGCCACCTTCGATCCAACAACAATAGGCTAAACATGACACCACCACTAGCCACCGTGCATCACCTGCCGGAAGTAGACATGACTTGACGTCTTCATATAAGACGTCATGCATAGCATCCGCTGGTAGCGCATCAATCGGTGGCTTCACCTACAGACGACGGGGCACCGCCCGACAACTCCAAAAGAGGCACATGTGTCACCTATCGAGCCGTATCGTAGTCGATTTGTTGATGGAAGGGACATCCCATACTGCCACCGGCTTGAAAAGTCTGTCACCACCTCGAGATCAGGACTCCGAGTCGCCCACATGACCCCGCAATCCATCGTCATTGATGAAGAGGGGCCGCCGCCCCGATTCCCGGCGCTACAGGGAGTACCCACCGTTGCGCCAGCCACTGTCATCGCCCATAGAACGGCAACCGCCACCGCGATCCCACATCAAGTGCCATCGACATCGGAGGAAGCTTCGGCGGCCATGCCCTTCCTGCGACAAGCCTGGATAAGGGATCCCAAGATTTGCCACCACCGGTGTTGCCACAATGACCTACCACCCGGCCTGTCATCCCCGGCGGAGGGGACACTGCCACCACCATCGGCGGATCTGGGCCAATCATCGTTGTCACCACCGCCAAGACCGGATCTAGGCAGAATTCCGCCACTGGCCACACCAACCCCACATCCTTCCTCTACCCACGCCTAGTCGATCAACACATCACGCCTAGCCGAGCTCCAGCCGCGCCGCCATGCCCTGGATCAGCATGACGCCGTCGCTGAAGCTGTTGTCCCGCATCACGCGACATCGAGCGAGGCCAAGGGAGATCAGCGCCGCCGCCAACGCCAACCAGATCCGCGGCACGCACTAGCGGAGGTGAAGAGAGGGAGCTGGAGGAGGAGGACTAGCCCCGGTAGCTATGGTTCGCCCCTCGGTGGCCTGCGGGAGCGACGCGAGGGGGTACACGACGGAGCACACCAATGCAGCTAATCCTCTAAATCCACCTAAGGATATTAACTTAATCTCCGTAATAATACGAGCATGTTTGACACAAGTTCTTTGCAATCTGATGCAATCTGATCGCTTGCCAAAGCCAAAGCCCCCCATTCGTATCAAAGATCTTACCCTGCGGCGATAGGGGCGAACCCTAGCGTACCACCGGAGTCCCCTCCCCTCCAGGACCTCCTACCCCGCCGCCTCCGCCGCAAGGCTCAGCCGAGCAACGCCCGGCCAGCGTGTGCGGAAGCGGGGATCTCTTTCCTCTCTGCTTGGGGGCTGGGCTAGCGCGGGATGGATCTTCTCAGACGAAGGTGTGGGGCTGCCGCGGGGTTCCTCGGCGTGGCAGCGGGCGGGCAGGGCGGCGACATGTGTGTCCCTGGGCAGCGCGGTGGCGTACTGCTGCTTCTCAAAGGTGCGGCATCTGCGAGGGCTTTGTCTCGAGCGAGTGCGTGAGGGCGGCGCTCTCGCCTGGTCTAAAATGATGTGTCTCTAGGGCTGTGTTCGCGGCGCAGGTGGTGGATCGGCGTGGGTTGCGGCCAGTTAGGGCTTACGGTGGTCGCCGTCCTCAGGCAGTGGTGGTAACTGGTGATGGTGGAGGGAGGTAGAGTGCATGCTGTGTTCTGGGCTGGTCCGACCGGATATGTTTCGGGGGGCAATGAGCGGCACGCGCTGAGGCGTGGCTGGCTTGGGTCACGGTCGGCTACATCTGCAGTGGTCGGTGGAGGTGGCGGCGGTGCGGTAACAGTGGTGCTCGAGCTCGTCCGATGGCGGTCACGCTGATGGCAATGGTGGCCGGAAGTGAGGGAGCGTTCCTGACGACTTCGAAGCTTGGAGCTCGCCAGGCGACGCGGGTTGGGAAGTGGCCCGGTGTGGCTCCTGCTCCGGCCGTGGATGGCTCCACGGCAGCTTGACAGATTGCCTGCGGCGGCGGAGGCTGGCATGTTCCGACGTCGGCCCGTCCGTGGGTGATGTCTACTACGCAACTTTATTCTGTAGACATGTGTTGGGCCTCCAAGCGCAGAGTTTTGTAGGATAGTAGCAATTTTTCCTCAAGTGGATGACCTAAGGTTTATCAATCCATGGGAGGCGTAGGATGAAGATGCACTACACAACAACACTACATTCCCAACAGCCTAGTTGGCCGGGAAAACAACTTCCCTCAACTAACAGTCGGTCTGGAAAGACTATTGCTGACAGATCGTGTCTGTTGGGGAAAGTCCATATGGGAAAGCCCTTTCCCGACCGACTACTTGACGGCTATGGTGTATCTTTCCCGACCGACAAGTTGTTGGGCTTGCCATGGGCCTTTCCCGACCAACAGCCCATTGGGGTAGCCGTGGGCCTTTCCCGACCAACTATCGGATGGGAATTCTTTCTCGACCAACATTCTGTTGGGCCTGGTTTTTGCCTTTCCCAACCGACTGTCGGGTAGGGTCAGACGGTGTTTCCTTTTGCGACAAAAAATTCATCTACATTTTGTTTATCCAATCACAGCTTTAACTAACAAATGGTACTGATTGTCACATACATATAGTTCATGTGCTCTAAGCATAATCATGAAGACGTCATACATCAGGTTCACATCAAGTGCACCAAACATTCTTTATTCCATTAACTAATGGTCACATACATACACTTCATTCTGTTCTGAACATAACCACAAATACACCATACATCAGGTTCAACAAAGGACAGCTAAAAGACTACAAGTATGAGAGATCAATTGTACAAAATGAAAAGTAAAACATTCAGTTGACGCGGATCGCTGGCTTCGTGGTTCATTGTGAGTCGAGTCCTTATGTTTGCTTCCTACAAAAGTTAAACAAGTCTCCCTTATTAGAATGCTCAATTAATTTATGAAATTGAATGCAGGCAGAATTCATGTGTGCACTGTGCACACGCAACAACAGAAAGAAGAATACACTTACCTAATCTACAAAACTAGAATTCTGGTCGTGAAGACGGCCAATCAACATCCAGCAACAGCGATGCATCATTTACTTTGTATGATTGCTAATCATATGGTGTCCTGGGGATATATTTAAGTTACTGTACATAGGTACTAGCAGCCAATATTCCAACACTTGTTTCCAAAAAAATAAACATAAAACTTTATAGATAGTGGATAATGTGAGCTGGAAGCAAAATAAATATAACTGTGACTCTTTCAGTAGATGTACAGAATTCTAGTAGTTCACACTGGATATTGCTAGCTGATAGCTAATTATAGATGCGACTCTTTATGAATGCCCAAAAGTATCGTCTTAGCTCACCTAACATTGTTTTGGGCAGGAAGGGAGAACACTTATAAGGTAGTGAACGGCGAAAAATAATCACTTGACTATCCTACTATAAGTGAATGGCAGTGTAACTACTACATTGTACTAACATTCGCCATACTTTTTGTTAAACAGATAGAGGTCAACATCCATGTAAACCACCTTTCTAAGAGCATTTCTATCTTATGAACCTGCATTATCTATGACCATTTAGGTATATGCTCCAGGAACTAATTAAGTTGTGCACTTTTTCTGTTGATATTAAGACCTGCTATAGCTTCCTCCATTGCTTGATGATGCACTGTATATTTTTACACCTTCATATCCAAAACCATTTCCTTTCTTGTCTATGTACCCCTGACACGACAGAGGTAAGAATATATTTGGTGCTTTTGTTTTTTGTACAGATGGAAAAAAATATAGGGATACCAGTAGAGCGACTACAGAAACTTTGACAGTTCTTCATATCCACAACCCTTTTACTCAAGGAGTAAGGGGAACATGATGCAAGGAATGCAACTTCAGCACTTGGACAGTAGTAATTAGAAGAAAGTAGGAAATTACATTAGAGTTTCCTGTTTAATGTAACCCAGTTTTCTCTTTGTTTATTTCTTGGATCATCTTTCAGACATATCAAGCATACCAATTACTGTGGTAGTTTCAGATTAACACCTGAGATTAGTATGCCATGATATTAATAGCAAATGGCCAGGAATGACATATATGGCACAATTTATATATATTGCTCATGGTCTACACAGGAGGAGGAGGAGGAGCGGGAATAGCTAGTGAATGTAAAGTAACTTTATTGAAGGATAACCAAATTACCTGATAAATCTCATTCAAAGAGACAAGAAATAGGCCAAAGACGCAAGTTTTCCTTTCATGAATGTACATATATAATATCAGTATAATCTCATGTTTTTGTTTGCCATAGAATGTATTATTGCTAAACAAGCATGATCCTGCAGGGATAACTATAGCATGTCTATATATTTGATCCTGCAGGTACGACTTAATAGCCAAACTAAGCATAATAACCCACCTTTCAGGATTCCAGGCGTCATTCCGATCCCATTGAATAGTGGCATTCCTGGTTAGTACTCTGTTTCCACCCTTCATTTGCTGGGCAATGTTTTAAATGTTCACCTACAAGATTTTACACGTGGTGTTACATTTTCCATACAAGAATAACTATAAGAAATCAAAATCTGAAATGAACAAGTTGAACACAAGTTGTTATTTGTCAAGAAAGACCAATCGTATGATAGCCAATTCAGCAAAGAAAAGCATGGTGTTCCTTCATATGCTTACCATCTCTCACCAAGTAGTCTTGTTCAGCTCAACACTAAATTTCATGAGACTGGACTTTTAGATCCCACGTGCCCAGGCACCCCCTTATCTGCACCATTCATTCAGAATATGGCACTTCGAGATGTGTGCGCTTCACTGTAGCCAATGATTTCGTTGCAGCTTCGTTGCCTCATTAAGCCCAAGAATAAGAATAGAAAACAAACAACTCTGGGTCTAGTCTAGCACTGCCTCTCTCTAGACCAAGACTGACTTTGCATGTGCATGTGGTGCGAGAGAGACAAAGTTTGAACAGTGACATGTGATGTGCTGCGTTGGTTTTTTTTTTGAATCACGGGCTGGACAACGACCTGGCTATATGCTGGGAATCTGTACTGTTCATGTAGGTAGGGATCTCTAAGACCATGACAAGTTCTGTCACCGCATGCAAAAAATGGACAAGCAGCACCTACAATAGTGCTGTCAAGTCATCTCTATTTCCATTGACAAGGTGCCTCCCTTCCCACAGCTTGAGGCGTGATGGATTAATTTTTTTGCTAGTATCACAGTGCACCCACTGCAAACGTTGTCCAAGTAGTCAGACTCATGTGGGAATCTTAGAATTGCTCAACGCACTGTACTAGGGGGTGCCGAGGCACCCAGGTGCTATGGCACCTTTTCAAAATTTCATTTATTTTAGAGAAGCGCAGATGTAGAACATATCTAAATAAAAGATTGATGCCCCTTTCTTTATTGTACACTTAACTCAATCAAGCATGTAAGCAAGACACTAATCCAGGAAGGAATCAAACTGTGCCGCACTAGCAGGACATGGTCATGAACAACATAATTAATTGGACTATGATTACCATGAGAAATATCTAGAAGTTAAATCACTGGGTGAACAGACTTTGATGGCTGCAATGGAAATTTCAAAACTTTAAAAGAGAAACTGTACTACACAAAACTGCTAGTTCTGATGTCACGTGTAGGTGAAAACACTTGCAATACTAAAGTAATCTACTTCAGCAATCGACATGCATGATCTGTGTTTAAGGAAAATCAAAAGTGTGAAAAGGGATTGTATACATTCATGACATCCACACATAAGGAGGGCCTCAGTACATGGGGTGGAGAAACTCGTCGAAGTGGTTGCAACAAGCACGTTAGATGGATAGCACTTGAGGATGAGCGCCCACGGTTCAGTTTTCTGAAGAAAAATATCACATAAGAACCAAAGCCTAAACAAAACGTTCAGTACTTGTTCACACACTGCATTGGCTGGTAGCTACTTGGAATAAACTAGGATAACATATTAGAAAAGCTTAGAAAAGCTTTATTAAAAGAAAAAATAAATATTTTTCTTTATTGTTCAGTACATATTGTTCTTTAGCTCTAATATATTACCATCAAAATACGGTGTACCAACTTCAATAAATCTAGCAGCCAAATTAGTTATAGACAAAGCATTACCTAATATATAACCATCAAACTACAGTCTAACAACTTCAAAAAATCTAGCAGCCAAATTTGTTATAGATAAAGCATTACTTGGATATTCAGCTCATCAATTTTATAAAAAAGATATGTTTTCTAGCCACTATTTCTTGTTCTTTTTATTATTTTAGGTATTCACGTCAGTTTTGAATTAAAGTGTCAGGCTCCAAGCTACTAAATCAGAACATCATATACTGAAAGAAAGAAAAAGAGCCTGGACACACCACATCTTATGAAAAAAATTCATCTAAAACTGAAATTACTTCGAGTCATCATATACCAACAGATATAACGATTTCTAGGCAAAGAACAACCACATATAGTACACTAAATCACAGACGAAGAAACATAATATTGAAGGATTTGAGAGAGTGAGAGAGAGAGAGGGAGATAGAGAGACTTGACGATAGCCCATACTCAAGTCAAGGTTTTGACAAGGCAATAGATCCAACAACTGATCACGAGGACCAATCGATGGAGATATCATCTTTCTTCAACACACACACACACAAAGATATCCCTTAACATGAACTAAGTCAGACAAGCTTTATCTTCCAACTCTCCAAGTTGTTGTTTAGCTCAACCAACTAGCTCAGGGATATCCAACACAGATTCTTGGAGAAGGGGTGATTTATAAGAAAACCCATTTAATCACTAACTCAACATACCGGTCAGGTGACAACCAGGTAATACTTCCGAGAAGATCTTTGGAAAATCACGAACCACCGATATGTTAGTAAGCTAGAGAACAATCTTGCTTTTCAGGGCAAGACGATATGATCAAATAAGCAAGGATAGACACAATCCCAACTCTTGATCGAAGAGTGCACCAGGAAAATGTACTAGGTAGAACGATCAATCTTAGAATGATGATTCAATAGCCAACACGCTAAGAATGAGAATATTGTCCATTAACTACCAAGCAACGAGGTTGCTAGGAGTATCGATTTCACACATCACAGTTCACTTGTCGGCATTCCGGTTATGGCAACACGGGACCGAGGAATGAACGATGATGGCGAGAGTATCACTGCATCAAGAATTCATAAGAGAAGGTGCAATTCTCATGACGTTCCTGACATAATAGAGAGAGGGAGAGAGAGAGAGAGGGAGGGAGAGAGAGGGAGGGAGGGAGAGGGAGGGAGGGAGGGAGATGCCTCCGAAGATGGATATGGTCCCTTGAAGATGAACGCTAGACGTCTGGCCTTCTGAAGAAGAACCTGCCGGTGGTGATGTGTTCTGATCACTACTAGGAAAAGGGCTACTAATGGCGCACCAGTTTTGCCTACTAATGGCGCATCACTGGTGCGCTATTAGTATCATGCCTCTAGTAATTTTTACTAATGGCGCACCACTGGTGCGCCATTAGTATAGGCCACGGTGCGCCATTAGTATAGGCCACTGGTGCGCCATTAGTATTTTTGAATTTTGAAGGCGGGAAAATAGTAGTGGCGCACCGTCTAACCCCCACCGTGCGCCATTGCTATTTTTGAATTTTGAATTTGGATCTGGATCGTGATTTTTTTGCCCATTTTTGCTCGTTTTTTGGCACGATATTATTTCAAATTTTGTTCCTGTTTTTGGATCTTGTACGTTCTTTTGTCGTGTTCTTTTGCCAGAGAGGAGTTCGCCGGAGAGGAGGAGGAGGAGGTCACCGGAGAGGCGCTCGCCTACATCGCCGGAGAGGAGGAGGAGGGGTTCTCCGGAGAGGAGGAGGAGGAGGTCGCCGGAGAGGAGGAGGAGGAGGAGGTCGCCGGAGAGGAGTTCACCGGAGCATCGGAGAGGAGGAAGGAGAAACCATGAGGGGATGGGAGGAGAGGAGGGAGGAGGAGCTCATTGGAGAGGAGGGAGGAGGAGCTCACTGGAGAGGAGGGAGGAGAAACCGTGAGGGAAGGGGAGGGAAGGAAAGGAGGGAGGAGGAGGTCGCCGGAGAGGAGGAGGAGGAGGTCGCCGGAGAGGAGGAGGGTAGTATGGTGGAGGAGAGAAGGGAAGATGGAGTGGAGGAGAGGAGGAGATGGAGTGGAGGAGAGGTGGAGTGGAGGAGAAAAATGAAGGAGGAGAGGACCACACCCAGCCATATATATGGCATAGTAATGGCGCACCGCGGGCAGGTGCGCCATTACTAATTTTTTTTATTTTGAATTTTGAAGTCAGGAAGATACTAATGACACACCATGGGTAGGTGCGCCATTAGTAACTTTTTTTTTTGACTTATTTTGAATTTTGAAGGCGGGAAGATAGTAATGGCGCCCCATGGGTTGGTGCGCCATTAGTAAGTTTGATTTTTTTTAAAATTTTTTTGCCTCTCCAGATCTTAAAAGCCCCGTATCTTTTTTTCTGTTAGGTTTTTGAGGATTTTGAAAATGTTTAACAAGGTTCCCCCAATTAAATTCGGATGTAACTTTTCGAGTAGATGGTTTTTCATATAAAAAACTTTTTCATCCGAGTTCGTACGCAAAAGTTATGCCAATTTTACAAATTCTCGATAGATTTCGCAAATAAAGTCGAAATTCATATTTGTAAATTTTCACAACAACTAGACCACATATCACATGGGAAACTTATTTCCTTTTATTTTTTTGACATTTCCATCATTTTTGTTTATTTTTTTTAAACTGAAAAGGCGGTCCACGGGGGAGGGGTGCATTCGGTGGAAGTGGTGGCCAAGTTACTAATGGCGCACCGTGGGGGTGGTGCGCCATTACTAGTTGACCTAGTAATGGCGCACCACTCCCACGGTGCGCCATTAGTGCTCCGCCACGGCCAACAGGAGCTTCTGGCGCAGGTTGAGCTTGGTCTTCGTCGCAATCTGCTCGGTGCCCAGGACGACAAGGAGCCCGGATTTCCTGGTGACGGGGTGGGGATGGAGCACCTTAGAATAGGTGAGGGTTTGAGCTCGAGGGGGTGGGCGGAGGGAGTGTTTGAGGATGACAGCATGGTGCAGCGGCCAGCCGGAGAGAGCGGTGAGTGACGCGATGTTGGGCGGCGGCGCGAGTGGCGGCTCGTGGTTGGGAATTAGGGATTTCACGGTACTCGGGGGGAAAGAGCAGTGAGGTTCGTGGGCTGGGCCAAAATTTAGCGCTAAAGATTTTCACTTGCACGCGCTTGGCCCATTTAGCCACAGGCGGTCGGTCGGCGTTATTTACCGACCCATAGTTTAATGGGTTTAGGAGAATTCCCGACCGACCGCTCGATGGCAAATGTGCATGCATTCCCGACTGATAGTTTGTTAGCGTATGAATGTTTTTCTAACCAACAGTCCAACAAGAGTTTTAACAACCAAAGATCTGTTGGGAATAGACATCTTTCCCAACACACATTAGTATGGAATACATTACCGTGGTGTAGTGATGGTCTCTCTCAAACAACCCTGCAATCAAATACAAGAAATCTCTTGTGTCCCCAACACATCCAATACAATGGCAATTTTTATAGGTGCACTAGTTCGACGAAGAGAGGGTGATAAAAGTGTAATATGGATGGTAGAAATACATTTTCAAATCTGAATAAATAAAAACAGCAAGGTAGCAAATAGTAAACGGGCACAAAAACAGTATTGCAATGCTTGAAAATGAGGCCTAGAGTCCGTACTTTCGCTAGTGCAATATCTCAATAGTGCTAATATAATTGGATCATATAACTGTTAGGTTGATCTCTCCACCGAGTGGGCTCAACGGCCCATCGGGCCCTGATCTATTCGCGCCCTGATCGGGGGCGCCCAACCGTTCTATGGTTGGTGGGCCCCTGTGACCTGCGATATATAAAGAGGTGGTGGCCGGGGCGCACGGTACGAGGTTCACCGCGCCGCCTGACTCCCCACCGATATCGCCTTCCGATCTAGGGCAATCGCAATGCTCACGGGAAGCACCACTGCCACCTCTCCATCTTGATCTCTCTGCTACCACCGGCCCCTACTTCACCATGGCCGGCGCTGGATCGAGCTCATCCGCACCCAAAGAAGGTAGGTTTACTGGATGATCTAGCCTACCACGATCCATATGATCTAACAATGGTATCAGATCCATACATAGGCTAAGATTTTCGGTACAAAGAAAAGAAAATAGAGAAAGAAAAAAGATCCTTCCCCTCAAGAACCCTAAACAGGGCAAAGAAAAAATTCCTCAACAGACAAAGAAGCGCTGCCGCAAGGCCGCGCCGTTCCTCTCGATCCCGAATCGCATCGGCATGCCGAGGATTCGGGAAGAAGAACACCACCCCGAGAGGGGCAAAGGGCGCCGCTCGCCAAACCGCTCGACGGCGGCGCGCTCACCACGAGGGGAATGGGCCACCGGCGAAGGGGATGGCAACGGACGCCGCCGAAATGGGTGTTCCACCGTCGAACGCACAGGGGGAGTAGAGTTTGACTCTGCTCGCATCTCTCTCTCTAGAAGGAGGCGTGAGGTGGAAGGAGAAAGGGGGGAAAGGAAAGGGGCTCGCGCGCAGCGGCGGTTCATCGCCGTCGCCGGCGGCCGGCGAAGCCCGAAACCCCACTGCGGCACAAAGACGGCGCAGGGAGAGCGGGCACAGCCGGGCCTCGTCCTTTCTGCCATAGTAGGTGGAGAAAATGAAAGGGATAAGAGAAAAGGAGGCACGCCCGGCGCTGTGGCCGTCGACGCCGTCGGCGTCGCCGGCGACTGGCGCGGCGCGGCGACCGAGCAGCCGGCGTCGTGCGCCATGGCTTGGTACGAGAACGAGGCGAGCGGCGTGCAGGGGGAGGAAATGAGCTAGGGTTCCCCCCCCCACGACGGCGCTGGATGGTTTTGTTCGAGCGATACGCACGCGTGGACGTCGGATCTATTCGGACGGCCATGATTGAATACCTAACCGGCATAGTGGGCCGTTGGGCCGAAAGCTGAGGAGGCAGCGGGCGCAGCCGCGCGAGCTGGGCCGACGCCGTAGCCACGGGCGGCCCAGGCTGAGTCTAGGCAGGCTGCTGCTGTTTCTCATTTGAAGTTTGTTTTTTGTCCAGTTTTTTGATAGATTTCAAATAGTGTTTTCTATGCAAAAATTTTCCAACGAAAATTTTGTTTAGAAGATAGAAAAGTAAATAGAAAATGTTTCTGAAAATGCAAATAGAAAATTTTCAGAAAAAGAAATGTTCATGAATTTTTATAAAGAAAATAATAAAGTTCATGATTTTTTATTCGGTCAAAGAAAAGTTTCTGTAAAGAGTAAAAAATTTGTGAATTTTTATTCATATTTTTCCGCTGCATAAATAATTAATGCTCTTTTACACAGAAAATAAAAGTTAATATATAGTATTAAGTTTTTTAAGAGCATGTTAAAGTCATTATTAAAATGAATATGGTTATGTTATTGTTGAAGACCAACGTTATTAATAACATGATCATGTTTTATTATTGAAAATTAAAGGTGCACTTATTTCTAATATTTGCCCAACGGTAATATAGATTTAATTGCATAGACAATTATATGTTTAATTTGTCCAACGTTAGATTAACGCATATGATTGTTATATTGATGTCACTTAAATTGTGATTTCCGGAGGCTTTCACTTGATGAGTTGCCTAAAAGAAGTTCCGACACTCAGAGGTGACAATCACACCGAGTGAAGGAAGAAAGTTGAACTGGCATTTGTTTGTGCTGATCTGGACTAGGTTCTGGATGAACCACAGCCGGTCAGACCTACAGAGCCAGTAAGAGAGACTACTGAGGATGATGCTGCATGGGCTAAAAGGAAGGGGGATTATGCTCCTTTGGAGATGTCCTACATCATAGCCAACCAAAAGTGGGTCAATGCAAATAAAAAATGCATGGCCTTTATAAAGAATACAATTGAGAGCACCATTGTGGGCTCCATTGCAAAGTGCGCATCAGCAGCGGAGTTGCTGACAAAGATAAAGAGCCAGTTCACTGGCTCTTCAAAGATATATGCCACCCAAGTGTTAAAACAACTTGTGAAAGAACAATACACAGGTGGTGGAATAAGAGAGCACATCCTGAGGATGAGCAATATGGCAGCAAAGTTAAAGCCCATGGATGAGGATCTGGAGATCAAACCAAAGCTCCCGGTCCATCTGGTCATGGCTTCACTGCCAAAGGAGTTTGAAACTTTTGTTGTGAACTATAATATGTCACCTGGAACATGGGACATAGAAAAGACAATTGCTATGTGTGTCCAAGAAGAGGATAGACTAAAAGCTTCACATGGTGGAACACTCAACTATGTGAAGGATCATAAGAAAAAGAACTACAATCAAAACAACAAAAGTTCTCCTTCAAAGCCACAAGGAAAAGCTCCCTATCAGCATCAGCGTCAGCAATAGTCTTTCCCAATGGACAAAGACCAATGTCTCCACTATAAGCAGACCGGGCATTACAAGAAAGACTGCCCTGTTTGGCTGAAGTCCTTAATGGCAAAGCAAGGGATTCCATTCGACCCGGACTACACTAAGAAGAGAAGGAGGCATTGAAGTAGCCAATGGAATAAAAGCGGAAGTTGAAGCTGTCGGCGACATCTCCTTGGAGTTAGCTGATGGATTCAATCTTCTACTTTGAGATGTTCTTTATGTTCCTTCATGTAATAGAAACTTAATTAGCGTTTCATGTTTGGACAAAGAAAATTATGTGTGTTATTTTGGACATGGCAAGTGTGCCATCTGGTATAATAATGCTTATGTTGGTAATGCTTTACTACATGATGAGCTTTATTTGTTATCACTTCGTGAAAAAGTGCATTCTGTATGCAATGTGAATGAACATGTTTCCGCGTCGAATAAAGAACAAAAGAAAAGAAAGAGAACATTCGACTCATCGAAATTATGGAACTGTCGCTTGGGCCATATGTCAAAGGGGAGAATAGAAAGATTAGTTAAAAGTGAAATTCTTCCACAGTTAGAATTCTCAGACTTAGAACAATGTGTAGATTGCATTAAAGGAAAGTATATAAAACAAATCAAAAAAGCTGCAATCCATAGCACAAGCACACTAGAAATCATCCACACCAACATTTGTGGATCATTTCCGGTGAAAAGTGTGGATGGATATGACTCGTTCATAACATTCACAGATGATTACTCTTGCTATGGTTATATTTATCCAATTAAAGAAAAATCAGAAGCATTGGATAAATTTAAAATATTCAAAGCTGAAGTTGAAAATCAGCATGATAAAAGAATAAAGATAGTATGGTCCGACCGTGGGGGAGAGTACTACGGTCGGCACACTCCATATGGCCAAGTCCCTGGACCTTTTGGAAAGTTCTTACAGGAGACTGGCATAGTTGCCCAGTATTCAATGCCGGGTGAACCTCAGCAAAATGGAGTAGCTGAAAGGCGCAACCGTACACTTATGGATATGGTGCGCAGCATGATGAGTTATTCCAACTTGCCATTGGGATTATGGATGGAGGCACTTAAAACCGCCATTCACATTCTTAATAGAGTACCAAGAAAGTTGGTGCCCAAAACACCGTACGAGCTATGGACAGGAAGGGTGCCCTCCCTACATCACTTCAGGGTGTGGGGGTGCCCTGCTGAGGCTAAAATGTTTAATCCAAACATTGCAAAGTTAGATCCCAAAACAGTAAGTTGCCACTTCATTGGCTATCCAGACAGATCAAAAGGTTTTCGTTTCTACTGCCCAGGCAGATATACAATGTTTGTAGAAACTAGACATGCAGTCTTCTTTGAGGACGAAATGATGAGGGGGAGCTTGGTAGCTCGGAAAATTGATCTTGAGGAGAAGAGGGTGCATGCACCTAATCCGATGATTCAGGAGCCATTTTTCTCATTACCAGTTGCAACTCCACCCATGACAACCTTGGGGGTAGACCCGGAACCTGTCCGTCAGGAGCCGACTGAACCCGTTGTTGAGCATGAAAGGGAGGTGCAACAGCAAATTTTAGCAGAAGTGCCAGAAGTTGAGGCACAGAACGTGCCAGAAACTGAGGCCCTAAGAAGGTCTACAAGACCAAGAAAGTCAGCTATTTCTACTAACTTTAAAGTTTATAACACAGAAATGGTTCATATGGAAAAAGATCCCACCTCATATGAAGAAGCCATGAGAAGCCCTCATTCATCGATGTGGATGAAGGCAATGGAAGATGAGATGAAATCGATGAGTTCCAAAGATGTTTGGGACATAGAGGAAATTCCTAAAGGAGCCAAAACAGTAGGCTGTAAATGGGTCTACAAAATTAAGTATGACTCTAAAGGGAATATAGAAAAGTATAAAGCACGACTCGTGGCAAAAGGATTTACACAAAGAGAAGGGATAGATTACAATGAGACATTTTCTCCAGTCTAATGTAAGGATTCCTTCAGAATCATAATGGCATTAGTTGCTCATTTTGATTTAGAATTACATCAAATGGATGTTAAGACGACATTTCTGAATGGTGATTTAAAAGAAAATGTCTACATGAAACAGCCTAAGGGTTTTATCATGGAAGGCAAGGAAAATATGGGATGGCGCCTGAAGAAATCCATTTATGGATTAAGACAAGCCTCTCGGCAGCGGTATCTAAAGTTTAATCAAACGATTAAAAGTTTTGGATTTAAAGAAAATATAGAGGATAATTGCATTAATGCAAAGTTTAAAAATGGGAAATATATTTTCCTAATCTTGTATGTGGATTATATCCTACTTTCTAGTAGTGATGTTAGTCTACTACAAGAAACAAAGAAATACTTATCCTCAAATTTTGAGATAAGGTATTTTACGCTCACAACAACAAGTCGAGTAATGCTGCCAAAATAATAGAGATAAGGTATTATGTTGTGAAAGATAAAATCCAGGATCAAACTATAAGTCTTGAGCATATAAGGACAAAGGATATGCTTGCGGATCTGCTAACGAAAGGCTTACCACCCAATGTGTTCAAGAAACACATAGCCGGCATGGGTTTAAGGGAAAGCCTTGTGATTCCTGGATAGGCCCAAAAGGAACAAAATTTGCTTCTGATCATAATGTATGTTGTAGCTGTATGATTCTAACGGCAATTAAGCTGTGACGATGAAACATGCTCTATGTACCAATATGTGATGAAACAAATAAACTAGAAAGTATAAGGTTAAAAGTAAGAGTTGAGATCAAGGGGGAGAATGTTAGGTTGATCTCTCCACCGAGTGGGCTCAACGGCCCATCGGGCCCTGATCTATTCACGCCCTGATCGGGGGCGCCCAACCGTTCTATGGTTGGTGGGCCCCTGTGACCTGCGATATATAAAGAGGTGGGGGACGGGGCGCACGGTACGAGGTTCACCGCGGCGCCAGACTCCCCAACGATATCCCCTTCCGATCTAGGGCAATCGCAGTGCTCAAGGGAAGCACCACTGCCACCTCTCCATCTCGATCTCTCTGCTACCACCGGCCCCTACTTCACCATGGCCGGCGCTGGATCGAGCTCATCCGCACCCAAAGAAGGTAGGTTTACCGGATGATCTAGCGTACCCCGATCCAAAGGATCTAACAATAACCACCCCTCAAAGTGCGATGAAGAATCACTCCAAAGTTCCTATCTAGCGGAGAAGATAATAAGAAATCGTTTGTAGGGTACGAAACCACCTCGAACCTATTCTTTCCTAACGATCTATCCAAGAGTTCGTACTAAAATAACACCAAATAATTTCAGATTCATAATACTCAATCCAACACAAAGAACTTGAAAGAGTGCCCCAAGATTTCTACCGGAGAAACAAAGAAAAGAACATGCGTCAACCCCTATGCGTAGATTACCCCAATGTCACCCCGGGAATCCGTGGGTTGAGTGCCAAAACATATATCAAGTGAATCAAAATAATACCCCATTGTCACCACGAGTATTCCTTCGCAAGACATATATCAAGTGCTCTCAAATCCATAAAATTATTCAATCCGATAAAACGAAATCTCAAAGGGAAAACTCAATTCATCATAAGATAGAGAGGGGAAAACACCATATGATCCGACTATATTAACAAATCCCACGATACATCAAGATTGTGACATCTCAAGAACACGAGAGAGAGAGAGAGATTAAACACATAGCTACTGGTACAAACCTTCAGCCCCGAGGGTGGACTACTCCCTCGTCATCGTGGTGGCCGCCGAGATGATGAAGATGGCCACCAGAGATGATTCCCCCCCCTTCGGTAGGGTGCCGAAATGCGGTCTAGATTTGGTTTCAGTGGCTACAGAGGCCTGCGGCGGCGGAACATATGATCTAGGTTAAGCCCGAGGTTTTTTGGAATATTTGTGAATTTATAGGGTAAAGAGGGGGTGCAGGAGGCCACCGAGGTGGGCACAACCCACCTGGGCGCGCCTAGGCCCCCAGGCGCGCCCTGGTGGGTTGTTCCCCCTCGGGGCACCCCCCAGGTGCTGCTCTGGTCCATTGGTGGTCTTCTGGTCCATAAAAAATCCACAAAAAGTTTCGTGGTGTTTGGACTCTGTTTGATATTGATTTCATGCGATCTAAAAAACAAGAAAAAAACAGCAACTGCCACTGGGCACTGGGTCAATAGGTTTGTCGGGGAAACCGACACCTACGGGATTACGAGGAATCCCTTTTGGCTATGGTTGGCGGGCACGGGGCTATGGAAAGAGCGGTATTGAGAGATTAACGTGGGGGATTATCCAGGTTTGGGCCGCAAGTGATTCGTAATACCTTACTCCTATTGGTGTTCTGTTTATCTGGTGTTCTTGGACTAGCTACAAGGCGTGGAGGGTGCAAAAATCCGAATCCTCTCTCAGTACGCCGCGGGCCTCCTTTTATAGTCAAAGGGGCTGCCACAGTGGCACACAGGAGGTGGAAAGCTATAGAGTAGTCAAGTTTATCTCCTGGCACCATAGGACAAACACATTTAATGCGCTGCCAACGTGCCCTTCTTGCTTTATCGGGGACGGCAAGGAAGCTCGTCCCAGCTGTCGCCGCTTCTCCTGGCTTTGACGCGCGTCCAAACTGACCATGTAGCGCCACGCTGGCTGGCTGCTGAGTTGGTGCGGTGGCAGAGTCTTCACGAAGATCTGCATGCCACCACACAGGGGCTTGCCGAGTCGGCCTAGAGGCCGCACGTCACCAAGCAGGAGCCTGCCTAGCTGGTGAGCTGGCAGCTGCATGGGAACAACGGTGGAGTCTTGGGAGATGCGGGCCTGCCTGCGGCCCTGCGGATGTCTTCGGTAAGAGTCTTGCCTGGGCCTCGGCAAGGGTCTTGCCGCGGCATCTTGCTCGTCCCTGGCAAGGGTCTTGCCGAGGGTCTCGTGGGTATCCTTGTCAAGGATCTTGCCGAGGATCGTCCTCTTCTGTTTGTCATCTAGTCTTGTGTGCTTCTGCTATCCGCAAAGAACTGCATGCCTGAGGGAGTCCTGGATTAGGGGGTCTCCGGACAGCCGGACTATCCTTTGGCCGGACTGTTGGCCTATGAAGACATAAGATTGAAGACTTCGTCCCGTGTCCGGATGGGACTCTACTTGGCGAGGAAGGCAAGCTAGGCAATACGGATATGTATATCTCCTCCTTTGTAACCGACCTTGTGTAACCCTAGCCCCCTCCGGTGTCTATATAAACCGGAGGGTTTTAGTCCGTAGGACAACAGACAATCATACCATAGGCTAGCTTCTAGGGTTTAGCCTCTCCGATGTCGTGGTAGATCAACTCTTGTACTACTCATATTATCAAGAATAATCAAGCAGGACGTAGGGTTTTACCTCCATCAAGAGGGCCCGAACCTGGGTAAGACAGCGTGTCCCCTGCCTCCTGTTACCATCCACCTTATACGCACAGTTCGGGACCCCCTACCCGAGATCCGCCGGTTTTGACACCGACATTGGTGCTTTCATTGAGAGTTCCTCTGTGTCGTCGCCGTTAGGCTTGATGGCTCCTTGCTACATCTTGAGCTTGCGTTGGTCTTCCCCAAAGAGGAAGGGATGATGCAGCAGAGTAGCGTAAGTATTTCCCTCTGTTTTTGAGAACCAAGGTATCAATCCAGTAGGAGCCCAGGGTCAAGTCCCTCATACCTGCACAAAGCGATAGCTACTCGCAACCAACGCGATTAGGGGCTGTCAAGCCCTTCACGGTCACTTACGAGAGTGAGATCTGATAGATAGAATATTTTTGGTATTTTTGATATAAAGATTCAAAGTAAAAAGTAAAAGCAAAGTAAATAGCAAAACAATATAAAAGTGATGGAGATTGATATGATGAGAATAGACCTGGGGGCCATATGTTTCACTAGTGGCTTCTCTCAAGAGCATAAGTATTCTACGGTGGGTGAACAAATTACTATTGAGCAATTGATAGAATTGTGCATAATTATGAGAATATCTAGGCATGATCATGTATATAGACATCACGTCCGTGACAAGTAGATCGAAACGATTCTGCATCTACTACCATTACTCCACTCATCGACCGCTATCCAGCATGCATCTAGAGTATTAAGTTAAAAATAGAGTAACGCCTTAAGCAAGATGACATGATGTAGAGAGATAAATTCATGCAATATGAAATAAACCCCATCTTGTTATCCTCGATGGCAACGATACAATACATGCCTTGCTGCCCCTTCTATCACTGGGTAAGGACACTGCAAGATCGAACCCAAAGCTAAGCACTTCTCCCATGGCAAGAACTACCAATCTAGTTGGCCAAACCAAACAAATAATTTGAAGAGACATGCAAAGATAACCAATCATGCATAAAAGAATTCAGAGAAGATTCAAATATCATTCATAGATAGACTTGATCATAAACCCACAATTCATCGGTCTCAACAAACACACCGCAAATAGAAGATTACATCGAATAGATCTCCACAAGAAAGGGGGAGAACTTTGTATTGAGATTCAAAGAGAGAGAAGAAGCCATCTAGCTACTAACTATGGACCCGAAGGTCTAAGGTAAACTACTCACACTACATCGGAGGGGCTAAGATGATGTAGAAGCCCTCCGTGATGACGGCCCTCTTTCGGCGGAGCTCCGGAATAGGCCCCAAGATGGGATCTCATGGATGCAGAAAGTTGCAGCGGTGGAATTAGGGTTTTGACTCCTGTTCTGATTGTTTGGGGGTACATGTGTATATATAGGAGGAAGGAGTACGTCGGTGGAGCACCGAGGGGCCCATGAGGCAGGGGGGCGCGCCCTAGGGGGGCGCCCCCACCCTCATGACCACCTCTTTGATCCCTTGCAGTAGGGTCCAAGTCTCGTGGATCACGTTCGGTGAGAAAATCACGTTTCCGAAGATTTTATTCCGTTTGGACTCCGTTTGATATTCTGTTTATCCGAAACACTGAAATAGGCAAAAAAAACAGCAATTCTGGGCTGGGCTTCCGGTTAATAGGTTAGTCCCAAAAATAATATAAAAGTGTAAAATAAATCCCAATATAGTCCAAAACAGTAGATAATATAGCATGGAGCAATTAAAAATTATAGATACGTTGGAGACGTATCACTCCTTCGATCATCGATAGCGATGCAGTCCAGGGTGAGACTTTTCTCCCCGGACAGATCTTTGTGTTCGGCGGCTTCACACTGCGGCCAACTCGCTTGGCCATCTGGAGCAGATCGAGAGTTACGCCCCTGGCCACCAGGTCAGGTTTGGAAGCCTAAACTACACGGCCGATGTCCGCGGAGACTTGATCTTCGACCGATTCGAGCCCCTGCCTTGTGCGCCACATGGTCACGATGAGTATGATTTAGCTCTACCATTAGACGGTGTTCAGGAGATCGCACCAGCAACCGCTCCGACCCTTAATTCGGAACCAGCTGGGCCATCCATGGACGGGTGGATAGACCCCGCCACGGAGGCCGCACTCTCATCGGCGATCTGATAGAGGCTAAGGTGTCCCGATGTTTCGATGAGATGGTGGCTATCGTTTTCTGTGGGAGTCGACCTTGACGATCCGACTACGAACGTGCGAGACGTCGCGCCTTAGCAATCGCTAAACCAACTTCCGAGGGTTATTGACCATGCCGGAGCACGATCAACCTGACCACGAAGGTCTGTTTCCTGCGAGCAAACGAAGAACAAGCAAGAAACTGAGATTGCAATCTGGATATTGCGAATATAAGATGAAAGCTTTATTGATCAAGGTGGGGTTCTGTGACGTCTTGGTCTGGTCGTTGGACACAAACAAAGTACGCGAAGTTGCAGCTATGGCAAACTTTTAATCTAAACAAAACCCAAAGTCTAAACGACGCCCTAAGGGCTGTATATATGGAGGAAGAGGGGGGAATTTCGTGGCCCTTGAGGGTGGGGTCCGAAACCAACCCTAACTCTTGTTTCCCCACACATACGGACTCTAAAAATAGCCTATACTTAAGTATTTCGAAATTACATGGGCCTGGCCCATTAATAAGGTGACGCAGCACCTAGAATAGCCTATGGACGAATATTATGAAGTGGCATCTTGTATATTTCGTCCAAGGCTTCATGCACTCCTTATGGCGGCTTCAAAGTCCAGAAATCATCACTTGTAACTCCGTTCTTGATCCCCTTGCGCATGCCATCAACTCCATGTGTGTTCTTGCTCCAATGTTCATCCTTATCCAAGCTAGGCCCTTCATTTGTAAGCAAAACAAATGTATCCAATTTAGGCAGCATCATAATCTCATGAACATTAGAATCATTACCAAGAAACGAAAGTACCTGGCAATTTAACTGGCGTGCGCGAGCTCTAGTAATTGGTCCAGTATATGTAACAGTAGGGGCTGTGGGTGTAACAATGGTATTGATGTCCTCATCATCCTCCCCTTCTTGAAATGAAGTCGTCCTCGACGGAAGCACATCTTCCTCACCCAAATAAGGCTTCAAATCTGCAATGTTAAAAGTGGGACTAACCCCAAAATCTACAGGTAGCTCAAGTTTATATGCATTATCATTTATTTTCTCTAACACCTTAAAAGGACCATCAGCACGTGGCATTAGCTTTGATTTGCGCAGATTAGGAAATCTATCTTTACGCAAATGTAACCAAACAAGATCTCCAGGCACAAACACAACATGTTTTCTACCCTTATCTCCAGCAAGTTTATATTTAGCATTCATACTCTCAATGTTTTCCTTAGTTAACTCATGCATTTTTAAAATCAATTCAGAACGTTCTTTAGCATCAAAATTAACCTTCTCTGAAGATGGAAGAGGCAACAAATCAATAGGTGCACGAGGTAGGAAACCATACACAATTTCAAAAGGGCACATCTTAGTAGTAGAATGCAATGAACGATTATAAGCAAATTCAATATGAGGCAAGCATTCTTCCCACATTTTCTTGTTATTCTTCAAAACAGCCCTAAGCATAGTAGACAACGTTCTATTGACTACTTCAGTTTGTCCATCAGTTTGGGGGTGACAAGTAGTACTAAAAAGCAGCTTAGTCCCCAACTTAGCCCATAAACATCTCCAAAAGTGGCTAAGAAATTTAGTATCACGATCTGAAACAATAGTATTTGGCACACCATGTAAGCGAATAATTTCACGAAAGAACAAATCAGCAACATTAACAGCATCATCGCTTTTATGACATGGTATAAAGTGTGCCATTTTCGAGAACCTATCCACGACAACAAATATGCTATCCCTCCCCTTATTTGTTCGAGGTAAACCTAAAACAAAGTCCATAGATATATCCTCCCAAGGAACACTAGGTACAGGCAAAGGCATATATAAACCATGAGGATTGAGTCGTGACTTAGCTCTTTGACATGTAGTGCAGCGAGCAACAAAATGCTCAACATCCCGTCTCATCTTTGGCCAAAAGAAATGTGTAGCAAGTATATCCTCCGTCTTCTTGACGCCAAAGTGTCCCATTAATCCTCCTCCATGCGCCTCCTGCAACAACAAAAGACGAACGGAGCTAGCTGGAATGCATAGCTTGTTAGCACGAAACACAAATCCATCGTTAAGAACGAACTTGTTCCAAGTTCTCCCTTCCTTACAATTCTGCAATACATCTTTAAATTCAGCATCATGAACATATTGATCTTTGATGGTCTCCAAACCAAATATTTTAAAGTCAAGTTGTGAAAGCATAGTATAATGACGAGACAAGGCATCAGCAATAACATTTTCTTTACCCTTCTTGTGTTTAATGACATAAGGGAAAGTCTCAATGGATTCAACCCATTTAGCATGTCTATGGTTCAGTTTTGCTTGACTTTTAATGTGTTTCAAAGATTCATGATCAGAATGTATAACAAATTCCTTGGGCCATAAATAATGTTGCCATGTTTCTATGGTCCGAACAAGAGCATATAATTCTTTATCATAAGTAGAATAGTTCAGACTAGGCCCACTCAATTTTTCAGAAAAGTATGCAACAGGTTTTCCATCTTCTAATAACACACCTCCTAATCCAATTCCACTAGCATCATATTCAAGCTCAAAAGTCTTATTGAAATTAGGAAGTTGGAGTAAAGGAGCATGTGTCAACTTATCTTTCAATACCGTGAAGGCTTCTTCCTGTGCGATACCCCAAACAAAAGGCACATCCTTCTTTGTAAGTTCGTTGAGAGGTGCAGCAATGGTGCTGAAATCTCTCACAAAACGCCTATAGAAACCAGCGAGGCCAAGGAAACTCCTCACTTGTGTGACCGTTTTGGGCTGCGGCCAACTCTCAATAGCTTCAATCTTGGCTTTATCAACTTCAATTCCCTGTGGAGTAACAACATAGCCAAGAAAAGATACTCGGTCGGTGCAAAAGGTGCACTTTCCAAGGTTTCCAAACAAACGTGCATCACGTAGAGCAATAAAAACAGCACGTAAATGTTCCAAATGTTCCTCCAAAGATTTGCTATAAATCAATATGTCATCAAAGTAAACTACCACAAATCGTCCAATGAAAGCACGTAAAACTTCGTTCATTAACCTCATAAAAGTACTAGGAGCATTAGTTAACCCAAAAGGCATGACTAACCACTCATATAATCCAAACTTAGTTTTAAATGTTGTTTTCCATTCATCTCCCAATTTCATACGAATTTGATGGTATGCACTACGCAAATCAACTTTGGAGAATATTGTAGAGCCACTCAATTCATCAAGCATATCATCTAGCCTAGGAATAGGATGACGATAACGAATAGTAATATTATTTATGCCTCTACAATCAACACACATATGCGACGTACCATCCTTTTTCGGCACTAAAATGATAGGAACAGCACAAGGACTAAGGGATTTGCGTATATAACCTTTGTCGAGTAGTTCTTGTACTTGACGCATAATCTCCTTCGTCTCCTCTGGATTGGTACGGTATGGTGCACGGTTGGGTAGCGAAGCACCGGGAATTAAGTCAATTTGATGCTCAATCCCTTGAATAGGTGGTAATCCCGGTGGCACATCTTGTGGAAAGACGTCAGTGAACTCCTGCAAAATATTAGTGACAGCAGGGGGCAAAGAGGAAGGCACGTCCTCGAATGAAAATAATGCCTCTTTGCACACAAAAGCATAGCAAACAGATTTGCTGAAATCTAGCTCATCAATATCAGATTTGGTGGCAAGTAAACATGCACTTTTCAACTTAATTTCAGAAACAACAGTAGATGGTTTATTATTAGGCTTCATTTGGTGCTCAAATTCTTTTGCCACAATCTGATTTTCACTCTTATTTGTCTCCGGTTTTGCTTTATTAGCTCTATTAATATCATCTTTCAAAATGGAATCAGGAGTCATAGGAAGCAAAGTAATATTTTTATCGTTATGAACAAGAGTATACTGATTGTTTCTACCATGGTGTACAGAATTTTTATCAAATTGCCATGGTCTACCAAGTAATAAGGAACATGCTTGCATAGGTACCACATCACAATCAACATAATCAGCATATGTAGAGATACTAAAATGCACACGAACAGTACGTGTTACCTTAACCTTGCCGCTGTTGTTGAACCATTGGATGTAGTAAGGATGTGGATGTGGTCTTGTGGTGAGAGATAGCTTCTCCACCTCTCCATGCTAGCCAAGTTATTGCAGCTCCCTCCATCTATGATCACGCGAATAGAACGTTCCTTCACAACTCCCTTTGTATGGAACAAATTATGCCTCTGATTTTGCTCAGCTTGTGTAACCTGCACACTCAAAACACGTTGAGCAACTAAACATTCATACCTGTCAGCATCTTCAGGAGCCATGTATTGTGTCTCATGATCAGAATCGTCTCCACCGTGTTCGTCACGTGTAATAAGAGCCAAAGTCTCCTCATCATAGTCACTAGCGGACTCATACCCACCATCCTCAGTAATAATCATCACAAGCTTAGATGGGCATTCTCTCGCATAATGACCTCCACCCTTGCAACATCGACAAATAATATCATGTGTTTGCCCTGTTGATGCCATGGATGAAGAAGAGCTCTTTGCAGGCCCAGAAGGTGTGCGCTTGGCAGATAGTGGTGATTGTGCTTGCTTTATTGTATCACGGTTGGAGGTGGCAGCCGACAGAGGTGCCGGTGTAGCAGAACGTGTGGAAGTAGATGATGCACGTGGTGTCCATGATGAAGGTCGACCTGCAGAAAAGTTAGTCCGCGCCAATGCCTGTCGATCCTGCACTTCACGTTCAGCTTTACAAGCAAGATGGAATAAATGAGTGATATTAGTATACTCCTTATACTCTAGAATGGTCTGAATCTCTCTATTTAATCCACCCATAAAACGTGCAAGCATAGCTTCATTCTCCTCAACAATACCACATCTAATCATGCCAGTTTGTAATTCCTGATAATATTCTTCTATAGAATTTTTTCCCTGTCTTAAGCGCTGCAATTTTTGAAGTAATTCACGTTGATAATATGGTGGAACCCAACGAGTACGCATAGCAGTTTTCAAAGCAGCCCAAGTAGCCGGAATAGGATATAATCTACAATGCTCAGACCACCAAACACATGCAAAACTAGTGAATGCACAAACAGCAGCAGGAACACGTCTCTCCTCGGGATATTGTAAACATGTAAATCATTGTTCAGTTTCTAACTCCCAAGTAAGATATATATCAGGAACATATCTACCCTCAAATGGTGGAATATTCAATTTTAGTTTAGGGAGATGGTCATGATCTCGTACCTGAGGGTGAGCCCTACCATTGCCATTATTTGCATGTGGACGACCTGGTGGTTGCTGTGCTGGTGGTGGCACGTATTTCTGATTTTGATCAACCTCATCCTCATAATCTCCCACATAATCATCCTCCTCCACATAAGCAGTAGGAGCCACAGAAGTATCAACAGCAGCACCAGCAGTTTGGCCCGACTGAAGAGGGACACGGCTCGCTCGGCGGAGGGCTGTTTCCCAACGTGGAGGTAGTCGGTGTTGTTGCTGTTGTTGCAGAGGTGCGGCAGGAGCAGCCGGTGGTGGTGGTGGTGGAAAACGCGAAAGCAATTCAGCAAACTTGTTATCGAGCTTTGTTTCAAACGTCTTCTCCATGCCATCTATCTTCTCCATGGCCTCTTCAAATCTGTTTATCACATCTTGCACCTGTACACTCATCATTTGCTGAAACGTATCATGAAGCTCCTTGTTCGTCAAGTTCTCCCAGTCAGTCTCGTCGGATTGTGATCCTGGCATGGTTAGCAGCAATAGAAACACACAAGAATATGATCCTACAGACTACTAACAAGTGGTGGTGGTGGCGGGTGTCACAAATCCGTCAAGCAAATCTCAAATTCTTACCAGTTCTTACCCAGCAGCAGGCGGTGATCGGCAACCGTTATAGTCAAAACTCTCAAAAGCTTGGATAGAGCGATTGCCAGGGAGAGTCAAACGCACGACGTAGATGTATGTGGAGCTGGGAAGGCTTATAGTATGGTAGCAAAAAGGGTCAGCAATAATCAATTCAGAGATGCAAAGTTGAATAAACGCTCAACGACGGTACTATGCTGGTCCTAGGCTAGACCGTGCTAGAGACGCGAGCCTAGAACACTAACAAAATCACGGCGCTGCATGTAAATAAGGGAAAAGCACACTCTGGAACTCTTTTTTTTCGCTCTTTTTTTGCGCTCCTTTTTTTTGCGCTCCTCTTTTTTTTTGCGAAAAATCACTATAATGACGAGTGTCTCAAAACTCTTCCCTCGTCAAACTGATAGGATGGGCATGAAATTTTTTTTTTCACTTTTTTTTTCGGAAATCAGGGCAGCGACGAGGAAAAAGTACGACAAAAAAATCACTATGATGGCACGTGGCTCAAAATACTCAGAAAAGCCTAAAAATAGGATAGGGAAAAAATTTGCCCGTGAAAATTTTGGCCTAAAAACTGCCCGGGGGTCTCCAGACTCTTTTTCTTTTTTTTCCGAGACCTACGTAGGCAAGGAAACACGAATCGGAAATTAGATTGATCTCAAGAACAAACCTAATATGAGAAGAACTCGGATTGGTGGTGGATATATGGTTGTGGTATATGGCAGCGGTGGTGGTATATGGATAGAGATTGGTGGTGGTATATGGATACGGATTGGTGGTGGTATATGGATATGGATTCAGAGTGGTGGCGGATAAGCAAAAGTGGTAGATGGGCGATGATGATGGTGCGGTGGCGGCGTGACAACTTATGACCAGAACTCGAAACTCTAAAAGACTAGACTCTAAGACCAGCAACTTGACACGACGATGCAACCGCAAATTCAACAAAGCAAAAACCCTAAAAAGATTATGCAAAGGCTCAGATTGGTTTGGATATGATGAACTAACCCTAATTTTTTTTGTGGCTTTTTCATGGACTGTAGGTATGAAGAATAGACTCGATCTAATCTACGAAAAACTGTAAAATCTCACCGAGCAACCTGGAAATCTGATACCACTTGATAGAGGCTAAGGTGTCCCAATGTTTCGATGAGATGGTGGATATCGTTTTCTGTGGGAGTCGACCTTGACGATCCGACTACGAACGTGCGAGACGTCGCGCCTTAGCAATCGCTAAACCAACTTCCGAGGGTTATTGACCACGCCGGAGCACGATCAACCTGACCACGAGGGTCTGTTTCCTGCGAGCAAACGAAGAACAAGCAAGAAACTGAGATTGCAATCTGGATATTGCGAATATAAGATGAAATCTTTATTGATCAAGGTGGGGTTCTGTGACGTCTTGGTCTGGTCGTTGGACACAAACGAAGTACGCGAAGTTGCAGCTATGGCGAACTTTTAATCTAAACAAAACCCAATGTCTAAACGACGCCCTAAGGGCTGTATGTATGGAGGAAGAGGGGGGAATTTCGTGGCCCTTGAGGGTGGGGTCCGAAACCAACCCTAACTCTTGTTTCCCCACACATACGGACTCTAAAAATAGCCTATACTTAAGTATTTTGAAATTACATGGGCCTGGCCCATTAATAAGGTGACGCAACACCTAGAATAGCCTATGGACGAATATTATGAAGTGGCATCTTGTATATTTCGTCCAAGGCTTCATGCACTCCTTATGGCAGCTTCAAAGTCCTGAAATCATCACTTGTAACTCCGTTCTTGATCCCCTTGCGCATGCCATCAACTCCATGCGTGTTCTTGCTCCAATGTTCATCCTTCTCCAAGCTAGGCCCTTCATTTGTAAGCAAAACAAATGTATCCAATTTAGGCAGCATCATAATCTCGTGAACATTAGAATCATTACCAAGAAACGAAAGTACCTGGTAATTTAACTGGCGTGCGCGAGCTCTAGTAATTGGTCCAGTATATGTAACAGTAGGGGCTGTGGGTGTAACAATGGTATTGATGTCCTCATCACGATCGAGCCGAGTATCGACCTTACCCTTCACGAGAGCCGTGACGCCGAACTACCGGATTCCTCCCCGGCCATGGACTCCCAACCGCCTGCGCCCGTGCCTATCGAATCTGATTGGGCGCCGATCATGTAGTTTACCTCCGCGGATATCTTTCAGCACTCGCCCTTCGGCGACATACTGAACTCATTAAGGTCTCTCTCCTTGTCAGGAGAGTCCTGGCCGAACTATGTTTGGAAGGATTGGGATGCGGATGACGAAGAAATTCGCCGCCCACCCACCACCCATTTAGTAGCCACTGTCGATGACTTAACTAACATGCTCAACTTCGACTCCGAAGACATCGACGGTATGGACGACGATGCGGGAGGCGAAGAGGAACCACTGCCCACTGGGCACTGGACAGCCACCTCATCATATGATATATACATGGTGGACACACCCAAAGAAGGCAATGGTGATGAGACAGCGGAGGATGACCCCTCCAAGAAGCAACCCAAGCGCCAGCGTCAGCGGCGCCGCTCTAAGTCTCGCCAAAGCAAAAGCGGTGACCCTGGCACAGGAGATAATAACACTCCGGACAGGGCCGAAGACGACAACAATCCCCTCCAGCAAGATTTAGGGCAGGAGGATGGAGAAGCCAGCCCTCCAGAGAGAGCGGCAGATGGGGAGGCAGAAGATGATAATTACATGCCTCCGTCCGAAGACGAGGCAAGCCTCGACGATGACGAATTCGTCGTGCCTAAGGATCCCGTCGAACAAGAGCGCTTCAAGCGTCGGCTTATAGCCACGGCAAATAGACTTAAGAAAAAGCAACAACAGCTTCAAGCTGATCAAGATTTGCTAGCTGACAGATGGACTGAAGTCCTTGCAGCCGAGGAATATAAACTCGAACGCCCCTCCAACAGTTACCCAAAGCGTAGGTTGCTACCCCGACTGGAGGAGGAAGCACTCAAACCTACATCTCTAGCATATGATGCGGCTGACCGGCCACCTCGTGGCCACGACAGAGAGGCATTTCAGCCAAAAATTCAGCCCGCACCCCGACACCACTCAAATAAAAATGACAAGGCACGGGGAAACATGCTAGACCTGCGAGACGTATTGGAGGACAAAGCAAAACATGCAAGATCGATCTACGGATCACGAGGGCGCGCCACTATGCGAGACAATAACCGTCACGCCAAATACAGTAAAAGTAAATCCGGCCGGGCCGAACACAGCGGGCAAGACTCATTTGAGCTGCGTCGAGATATAACCCAGTACAGAGGCGCCGCACACCCCCTATGCTTCACAGACAAAGTAATGGATCATCAAATCCCAGAGGGTTTCAAACCCGTAAATATCGAATCATATGACGGCACAACAGATCCTGCGGTATTGATCGAGGATTTCCTCCTGCACATCCACATGGCCCGTGATGATGATCTACACGCCATCAAATACCTCCCACTCAAGCTCAAAGAACCAGCTCGGCATTGGCTCAACAGCTTGCTACCAGAGTCCATTGGCTGTTGGGAAGATCTGGAAGCCACATTCCTCGACAACTTTCAAGGAACTTATGTGCGACCGCCAGATGCCGATGACTTGAGCCACATAATTCAGCAGCCAGAGGAATCGGCCAGGCAATTCTGGACACAGTTCCTGAGGGAGTCCTGGATTAGGGGGGCCTCCGGACAGCCGGACTATATCCATTGGCCGGACTGTTGGACTATGAAGATACAAGATTGAGGACTTCATCCCATGTCCGGATGGGACTCTACTTGGCGTGGAAGGCAACACTACTAGGGAAAACCTTATACACAGAACTTTAGCAGTAGCGCGAGTCAAAGAAGCACGCTGGTGCTAAGTAGCAGTAGCGCGCCTGTGCAAACCGCGCTGCAGATAAAGTTTTAGCAGTAGCGCGTCTTGTTCTAAACATGTTACTACTAAAATTCCCACGGCTTAGTCGATAGGCTACAAATAGTAGTAGCGACCTATATCGAACCGCGCTACTGCTACTTTCTTTGTAGCAACGTGTTTTAATATAAACTCGCTACTGCTAAAGGATATAAAATTAAATGGAAAGCAAATAGAAAGGTAATTGAAAATGAAAGAAATAGAATAAGGTGAAAGGAACACTACAAAAAATATGTCAACTTGTGACCCTCACTATTGGCCGCTGAAAGGTCATAGTTTTTCATTCGCGACCTTTTTGTGACCAAAAACAGAAAGTCAAAAGCTGGCGGTCGTAAATAGAAATTAACGACCTTCTATGTGAGAAGGTCGTAGACGTTTACGACCAAAACAGAAGGTTGTTGAACCCATGATCTTTTGTTTTGGTCACTGGCTGTCTGCCCAGGTCACGTCGGATCTGACGTAGCAATCTGACGTGACAAAAATGCGACCAATTGAAAAGGTCGTTGATAAGATTCAGCTCGGTCCAATTAGGTGTTTTACATGGGCCGAGCCCAATAATTCAGCCTTTATATATATATTTTTCCTGTTATTTTTTACTAGCTACTTGGGCCTAGCCCAGCAATTTAGTGTTTTTTTCTTGGCCATTGCCTTTCATAGTCCATTTTTTCGCCCTCAACCCTTTTATAGTCCATTTCTGTTTTGGGCCTCATCCTTTTTACATTCCATATACTTTTTGGGCCTTGGCCTTTTTGTTTGTCCCACTGGTCATCTTTCTATTTCTCACTTTCACAATAAACAAATGAAAAATATTTCAAATGGCAAGAGAACATACTAAACTGTTAAAATGATAGCCAATATTAGCACCAAATATGCTGACTATTGTACAACATACGATATTACAGTATTTACAGTAGTGTTCATATAAACAGATATGCTAGCCACTGTACAACATAACTAGCACTACTAACTCGCTACTCTTTACTTTTTCGGCTTCAAGCTTCTTCAAATTTCTTCAGCCCGGAGCTCCTGTAAAGAGAGGTAACACCACACTTTTAGAGCTAGATCAAAGGCACAAAATATTTATTTGGTTGCACCAACCATCGCAGTTCAAGCAAATGATCTATATTAGCAAAGCATGAAAAAGGAAGCAGCACATGGCAGGAATGTTTACAACATCTCAGTTGATGACTTCAAATAGGAATATAGAAGCTGGCTGCAAATTTATCCACTCCATATGAAAGTAAATCTAAGAGGTGGCAATCAATTGGTCCAACAATGCAATATAGAAGCTCAGTTGCAATAAATAACTACAGGCCTACATCAACTCAAAGTGGCAGTAGCTCAAAAACAAGCAAAACAATTGTTGATAAGCAAAGGCAAAAGGCTAAAACACATGTTTGGCCAGAAGAACTAAAAGCTAAATCATGTCATTTCAGCGAGAATGACTCATGCAGTTATAGGCAAAATACAAAACTAGCAGCCTAGAAAACACGTCGGCAAGTTACAGATAACTGATCAATGATAGAGCCAGACAGCGGTCTGCGCAAGCTGGAGACGCCTCTCAACTGGCGACGTACACGTCCAGGTAAACTATCCAACAACGCGTAATAGAGCACATGCACCCTACATCCACACATATACGAATCATTCAACAAGAAAGGAGATCGAGATTTCAAAGTGGGGATGAAGCAGCTAACCGGCCAAAGAAGACAGAACAGTTATAGATGGAGAGGTAGGCACGCTTGAGTGTGGACGCCATCGCTGCTACCGTCATCTGGATCGGGGTGTCAGGGAGGAAGCAATCCGAAGCAAGAAGAACTAAGAAAAATGAAAAGTATCAGCGGCCAGAAGCATGTAGGCAACAGTACTGGATAATCTGTTGCTGCATATAAATATTGAATTACAACAGCAGACATGCTTTGAAAACTACATTACATATTACAGCAGCATGATAAAAATGTACTCAAATATATTCACAGAAGCACACAGACTATATATAGTCCTTTCACAATTGGAGTAAGAAATGCAAGGATAGTTATAACTCGGAAGTTTCGCACTAATAGCCTAATGACAAATTTCAAATAAAAACAGTGTTAATTCAAATATTATATGCCAAAGTAGAAAATAAAGCCTCGCAGTTCTCTCAGTTATCACAAAAGTAATATGCCACTTTGCTCCAAGCTTCAGTGGGCGGAAAAGAGATAGCATGGATCACATATGATATGTGCTAGCCACAGAGGCAAGCTCATAGAAACAAACAAAGGGCCTGGTAGAATATGATGATACCGTTGTTCTCAGGCGAGGAAATAAAAAATTCAATAAGAGAAGCTAATTTCAGGGACCATAATGGTGCTGCATCTAGTGCAGTTCAATTTCATGCCTGTATCAGATGAAATGAAGCAATAGAAAAGCTATGATTCACATGAAACTAGTCCTACTTAATTACTTATGCCAAGTGACACGACATCTAGAGGAATGAACAGACTTGTCACACAGCGAGCTCCACAATGGAAAGAAGCCAGCACAAAAAAGGAGTCTTCTTAGTGAATCAACTCATTACTGAATCTTCTCAGTGAATCAACTAGTACTACAACAAAATTCAGTGAATTAAGCTACTCCATTTTGAAGTACTGCTCGAGTGCTCAAACATGCAGAGATACAAGTACTACAGGTTTCTCGAAGGCGTAGAATCGACCTAGCGTGTCACAAGAGACATATTAGTACATCTTGTTGGTGAGGCAAGGAAACATATAGCACTTTGTACCACACCTATAGAATTATGCCCAGTTCACTTCATTTGGAGTTAATAAACTCGTTAAATTGTCACTGGAACTAAGACACCACTACTACAAGTACGATTGTAGTAGTTGGGGAAGAAGATTATAGTACAGTACTACTACTCATGTCTACTAACTAGTAAGTAATAGGATACGCACAAGTAACTAGGTGTAGTAGTATAAGGGACCTAGATAGTACCCAAGACACATACTGCTAGTAAATTGTTGTTATGGGTGAGACAAGAGAGCAGGTGGTACTATGTGGTGCTGCTAGGAAGGGAATTATGGCCACTCGGAATAAATTAACAGTGAGTAGTCGATGGAGTGTCACCAGCAGCAAGATAGCACTACTCTTCTAGTACTCCAGCAAGAAGAATAAAGTATATAATACACAGGCAAGGCATTTAGCTGGAGAAGACATAACCAGGATTAGAAAAACAAAGCATAAACTGGGCAGTTTGGCATTTGCTATGCTGTGCAACATTGAGCTGCTGAATTTAGTTACTTATGCAGAATCTTTCCTGATTTGAGTAAACTAATTGTTATGGCTCTAAAGTAGAGGTTACCACAGCCAAAAGTAGTAACAAAGAAGCTACTTAATGATAAACCAGAACCACAAGCACAGAGAACACAGATTCTCTAAATGAGTAATCGATGTAATTTAAATACAGATCACAATGAACTAGGTTCGTCAGTTTTTTCCAGTTAGAAGGAAATTTTATGATTACACAAGACCTGATGAACACATTTTCTAATCACATCCATTTTCTAATTAACTAGCACCTAAATATATACATGCACTACTTCAGGAAATTTATGACTTGGACATTGTATTAATAGCAGATTACGAACTAATGTACTTGTACTTGATCTAGTTGAATAAATGCAGATAGTTCCTAGTTCAGCCAGCTCCAACTTATGATACTAGCTACTGACAGAAAAACACAGAGAGAGGGAGAGGGGGGAGATCTGGCGACAATATGGCTAGATCAGGCAACCACGAGGCAAGATCTGGCGCCCCTCCATGTCCGGGTTCTCCACCTTGTCGTCCAGCCCGTCGTGCCTCCTTCCCCTTGTTGTGGTCGTGGTCGTGGTCTGCCCGGCACATAACAAGAAAAGATGGGATCTGCATCTACCATAGGAAGAAAGCAAAGCAAAGCAAGCAGTGGCACATGAGATGAAGGAGATGCAGCAGGCTATGGAGGAGAGTCAGAACGGGTAAATGAGGAGGGCTTACCTGGGCATCCAGCACGCCTCCAACCTCGCTGTCGTGAAGGGCCACAGCGGCGGCGGCTGCAGCAGGAGCGAGATCCCCCATGTACAAGAGAAGGGGTGGAGAATGCGGCCGGCTAGGACCCTCCATGAGCCGTCTCCTGTTGCTAGTGCAGCAGCCGCCGCAGTTGGCTGCGGATCTGGCGCCGTCTTTGCCGGAACAAGGGCGGAGGAGGGATCCTTGGCCATCTCGGTCGGCCCATCCGCGAGGGGCTAGGGTTTCGGGCGCCCTCGAGGAAGGAAGGGAGGGAGGCTGCCGGTGAAGCTGGGGCGGAGGGGGCGGCGGCTGTAGGGCAGCGCATGGCGAGGCACGCCCACACCGCCGTGGCCGCGCCGGCGCTGAGCAGCGCCATGTATCCGAGAGGAGAGGGTGCGGCTTTGCTATCTTGAGGAGGAAGTATGTGTGGGGGACGGGGGTGAGCTCCGCCAGACGGAGGTGGCGGCGGCGATCTAGAAGGGAGGAGGCGAGACAGCGAGGAGATGGAAGTGGGAAAGAAAGGAGGCGGGGTGGATGGAAAATGGCTAGCCAGGGTTTTGGCCTTTTGGGGTTGGTGTGGAAGGGTTGAGGATGGCCGTTGGATCCGCGAGCATCCGACGACGTATGATTCACGATCCGCGTGAGACGTCTATGGACCAATCCGAATGCAGTATGATGTTATGACCATCTAAATAGGTCATAGTTGCCTAAAAATAATGTGTTAAAATTATATCAGCTATTTTGACAAGAGAAATTCAAAAAGAAAATGGAAACCTTCTCATTGTGTCACCAAAATGTGAACAAGTTTTCAAAAAAAATAACAATCATGAAAAAGGATAAATATCTTTAAAAAGGTGTCGTGAGATATGAGTTTTTTTGGCAAAAAAACATTTTCCATTTTTCGAGTGCCCGAAATGAGGTTTTTTTTGTGAAGGACCTACCATATATTTGTTGCAAAATTGGACCAAATAAATTTTATAAAATACTAGTCCATATTTAATTCACAATTGACCAAATGGTTGGGTGTCAAAATTTTTGATCTACCTCTGATGAAAAAGACAAATTCCCGACGATTCAGTAGGAAGCGGGTCAAATTTGAACTGCAGCTGCCTCATAGTTTGCTCTTTATTTTTTTTCCAAAAACCATTTCTAGGTACATAAGTATCAATTCAATCATAGAAACATCAAAAGTTTTCCAAGATTCAACCACTACCTAGGAACGGTCAAGCCCGCTGTTTTGACCGCATTTTGAAACGGGCATAAAAAATTAAAAAAATCAAAAAATTAGAAAACCTTCACATCGTGTCATCATATGTGACCAAGTTTTCAGGAAAAATATTAAACTTGTAATACGACAATTATTTTAAAAAGTGTTCTCAGAAATGAGCTGTCATGCGTGAAGATTCATGGCTTTCAAGCCAAATGATCAATCTTATGGCCACATTCATGGAATAGTTTGTTCAAATGATAATATTGTGCACAAGGGTGCATCTTGGAATTCCAAACAATGTTGCCTAAGAGAGTTTTCATTTTCTTTGCACGTAAAATTCATTTTCCATTTTCCAAGTGCCCGAAATGAGTTTTTTTGTGAAGGACCTACCATATATTTGTTGCAAAATTGGACCAAATCAATTTTATAAAATACTAGGACATATTTAATGCATAATTAACCAAATGGTTGGGTGTAAAAATTTTTGATCCACCTCTCGTAAAAAAGACAAATTCCCGCCGATTCAGTTGGAAGCGTGTCAAATTTGAACTGTAGCTACCTCGTAGTTTGCTCTTTATTTTTTCCAACAATCATTTCTAGATACATAAATATCTATTTAATCAGAGAAACATCAAAAATTTTCCAAGATTCAACCATTAGCTACGAACGGTCAAGCCCGCCGTTTTGACCGCATTTTGAAACGGGCATAAAAAATTCAAAAAACATCAAAAAATTGGAAAACCTTCACATCGTGTCATCATATGTGACCAAGTTTTCAGGAAAAATAATAAACTTGTAATACGACAATTATTTTAAAAAGTGTTCTCAGAAATGAGCTGTCATGCGTGAAGATTCAGGGCTTTCAAGCCAAATGATCAATCTTATGGCCACATTCATGGCATAGTTTGTTCAAATGATATGATATTGTGCAAAAGGGTGCATCTTGAAATTCCAAACAATGTTGCCTAACGGAGTTTTCATTTTCTTTGCACAGAAAATTCATTTTCCATTTTCCGAGTGCCCGAAATGAGCTTTTTTGTGAAGGACCTACCATATATTTGTTGCAAAATGGGACCAAATCAATTTTATAAAATACTAGGACATATTTAATGCATAATTGACCAAATGGTTGGGTGTAAAAAGTTTTGATCCACCTCTCGTGAAAAAGACAAATTCCCGCCGATTTAGTTAGAAGCGGGTCAAATTTGAAATGTAGCTACCTCGTAGTTTGCGATTTATTTTTTCCAAAAATAATTTCTAGGTACATATGTATCTATTTAATCAGAGAAACATCAAAAAAATTCCAAGATTCAACCACTAGCTAGGAACGGTCAAGCCCGCCGTTTTGACCGCATTTCGAAACAGGCATAAAAAATCAAAAAATTGGAAAACCTTCGCGTCGTGTCATCATATGTGACCAAGTTTCTAGGAAAAATAATAAACTTGTAATACGACAATTATTTTAAAGAAGTCTTCTCAGAAATGAGCTATCATGTGTGAAGATTCAGGGCTTTCAAGCCAAATGATCAATCTTATGGCCACATTCATGGCATAGTTTGTTCAAGTGATCTCGTATTATGCAAAAGGGTGCATCTTGGAATTCCAAACAATGTTGCCTAACGGAGTTTTCATTTTCTTTGCACAGAATATTCATTTTCCATTTTCCGAGTGCCCGAAATGAGTTTTTTTTTGTGAAGGACCTACCATATATTTGTTGCAAAATTGGACCAAATCAATTTTATAAAATACTAGGACATATGTAATGCACAATTGACAAAATGTTTGGGTGTAAAAAGTTTTGATCCACCGCTCGTGAAAAAGACAAATTTCCGTCGATTCAGTTGGAAGCGGGTCAAATTTGAACTGTAACTACCTCATAGTTTGCTCTTTATTTTTTTCTAAAAATCATTTCTAGGTACATAAGTATCTATTTAATCAGAGAAATATCAAAAAAATTTCAAGATTCAACCACTAGCTAGGAACGGTGAAACCCGCCGTTTTGACCGCATTCTGAAATAGGCATAAAAATTCAAAAAAAATCAAAAAATTGGAAAACCTTCGCATTGTGTCATCATATGTGACAAAGTTTCCAGGAAAAATAATAAACTTGTAATACGACAATTATTTTTTAAAAAAGTGTTCTCGGAAATGAGCTATCATGCGTGAAGATTCATGGCTTTCAAGCCAAATGATCAATCTTATGGCCACATTCGTGGCATAGTTTGTTCAAATGATCTCATATTGTGCAGAAGGGTGCATCTTGGAATTCCAAACAATGTTGCCTAAGGGAGTTTTCATTTTCTTTACACGGAAAATTCATTTTCCATTTTTCGAGTGCCCGAAATGAGTTTTTTGTGAAGGACCTACCATATATTTGTTGCAAAATTGGACCAAATCAATTTTATAAAATACTAGGACATATTTAATGCCCAATTGACCAAATGGTTGGGTGTAAAAAGTTTTGATCCACCTCTCGTGAAAAAGAAAAATTTCTGCCGATTCAGCTAGAAGCGGGTCAAATTTGAATTGTAGCTACCTCGTAGTTTGCTCTTTATTTTTTCCAAAAATCATTTCTAGTTACATAAGTACCTATTTAATCATAAATACCTTGTTTGGTGGCGATACGTCGAGGTTTGGACGGTGGCTGAGGGCCCCAACTCTAGAGCGCGTAAACTCGCATGCCCGTCGCATGGTCACCGCATGACCGTGGCGTTGCCATGTGTTCTGGGCGGCCTAGGTATGTCTAGTGGGTTGGGCACTCCCCACTTAGGTGCTAGGAAGAAAATCACAACATAAGATTCTCACGAGGAGACCGATCGATGCTCAAACATGAATAAGCAGCCAAGTGTTTCATTAGCGGTACGGGAAATGCACATGGCTAATGGGCGTGAGTTTTGGCTGAGGATGATCAGTTACTAAGAAGACTGTCTTCACAAATTTTCAGCTCAAAAGGAGGGGCTTAGGTGGTACTTGCTTTGCAAAGTACCACACTGGACATAAATACGAATGTTGAAGTTGGGCTCAAAATAATGAATGGATTGAGCTGGCATTTGGTGGAGGATGGTTATTTGGGCATAGGAAAGCACTGTAGAAAATGGATTCCATTTGGACATGCCAAAATAGCACTTCCTTCACAAAGTGCTGTTCTAAACAGAATAGGAAAATGAATATTTTTAAATTATTTTTGAACTAGGCAAGGAAGGTTATTTACATATTTGACGAAGATATGATCCAAAGAATTTATGAGTATTTTTTGGAATTTTGGGAATGACAGAAATATAGGTTGCTTCACAACCTAGGGCAAAAACTGCCACATGGACATGACACATAGGCAAAACTGATGAGGTGGCGCCTAGTCATAGCAACCCACCACAATTTACAAGGTTATGACCATCTATATTGGTCATGATCAGCTACCAATAAGGCAGCGGACCAGTGCTATCTGCTTTATGACCATTTTGTGTAAGGAAATTACGACCTTTCTGACCAAAATGGTCGTTATAGTTTAGGGTTTGGATCCCCCGAATAGCTTTTGACAAATTGGTCTCAAATGGTCATAGATCTATGACCAGTTGGGTCACTGACAGAAGGTCACTAGTTGACATATTTCTTGTAGTGAAAAAAAAATGTGAAGAAAACTAAATGAAAAAGGGAAAAAAGAGAAAGGAGTAGCAGTAGCGTGTATCCCAGAACGCGCTGTAGCTAACGTAGCAGTAGCGCACTTTCTGGAACGCGCTACTGCTACTTCTAACTTAACCACGGGGTTCGTCCTTCCCCACGGACACTTCCCCAAAATCCAGCTCTCCACTCTCGCCGCCGCTGTGGCCCGTCGGCTGCCGCGCGCTCTCCGCACACCCTCTATGCCGCCCCCGCCCCCGACCTCAACACCGCCCCGGACGCCGCCCCGGACCCCGACCTCGACGCGACAATCTGCCGCGCGCCCGAGCCCCGACCCCAACCTCGACGCCGCCTGCCCCTCCCTCATCGCAGGCACCCGAGGTGAGCACGCCTGCTCCTCCCTCTCCCCTACCTTTGCCTAGGGTTTCTTTATATTTTAGTTGCATCAAATTAGTTAGGGTTCATGTAAGGGTGGAAACGAATAGGATGCGGATGCGGCTCAAATGAGTTAGGGTTCATGTAAGGGTGGAAACGAATCAAATTTCTAAGATGAATCATAAAATGAGTAAAATTTGACCACTTATTTCACTTTATAGTTGGATAGTTGGAATATCCGCTACCACTTTCCACCCCTAGCTTCATCAAATTAGATGGTAATTAGGGCAGTAGTTCCTAGGTACTAATTAGTTAGTAAGAACTAGGTACTAATTAGGTACTAGTTTATTTTTATTTATAGTAAGTTTATTTTTAATAAGAACTAGTTGAATTGATAGAACTAGTTAGTAAGAATTTGTTGCTATTTTTTTAGTTACAGCAATTTTTCCCGCATCAACGTGGACGATGCCTATCCCGCATCCTCGTCATCGAGTCGGCGGAGGACGACACCTGCTTGACCAGATGGGCCATGTCCGGGACTGGGCTCCGCAGGGGTGGTACTAGGAGGTGCTACCTACTGGGGGGCACAGGTTGGTGAGGAGCCAGCCTATCGTTGACCCAAACCTTCTTTGGTGTCGGTCGCGTGGGCCAGTGACGGTCCAGAGGCTCGAGGACCCCGCGGAGGTGGTGCGTCACCGTGTCAGTGAGGAGGACACGCACGTCCGTCGCTACTTGTTTGCGTTGGAGCACATGTTCTCCAATACCTGGCAGGTTCTCCAGGGATCTCATTGGAGCTATGATCCCGTGATGGTTCCTTCTCTGTGGGTGTCCACCGCCCGCGCCGACACCCGTCGTGTGCTAGGGTTTTAGTTGTATTAGTGATGTTATATGTATGACACTATTCGGGATGTACTACCTCCGTTTCAGTTTATAAGTCCTGTGCGTATACCTAGGTTGTCAATTTTATCACCCTAATATAAACTATATAACACAAAAATTATATCTTTTGAAAGTAGAAACTCCGTAGTTTATGTTGGTATATTTTTTGTAATATATGACTTGTATTAGGTTGGTCAAATTGACGACCTAGGGGAACGCGCACGCCCTGTAAACTGAGAGAGAGGTAGTATTAGTGATAATATTCGACGATGTACGGACGCATGAGTTGATTTACTTTTGCTTATTGAATGCATGCTAATTTGAGTCCTATAAGATATTTTGAAATGTATATCTTGTGTTGCTCAAATCAAGGTTGGAAAGAGTGCTAGGCGGTAGGCGGACGATGACTCTCTTCCTAGCGCCTAGCGTGCCTAGGCGTAGCCTAGGCGTTTTGTATGGTAGCGGGTTACGAGGACAATTTTTTGGCTAGGCATAGCCTTAGGCATTTTCTACTACAGTAGGTTATGACAATTGAATGATAATAAGATACTCCCTCCATCCCATGATATAAGATCTTATATTCTCATGATATTAAGATCTTATATTATTGGATGGAGGGAGTACATCACAACAACGGGAAGAACTAAAAATGATCTATTCAAGGGAAGTAGCAGTAACATAGAAACATCAAATATTCAAATATAGTTGAGGCAAAAATCACGCAAGACCCAATATGGCATATAGCATTATAAATTATGAGCACAAGTTCACAAGTACTTTATTCCTAGAGTCTTATTTGAAAGACTTATCTCTAGTCCCAATAGGGATAGTTCCACACAGACGCACAATTTGAGTTAATTTAGGATCAATAGGACGTGTCCACTGTCAATGGGACCTATCTTGTGTGGCTCAGCGCTGCCAATACAAGTAACTTCGGCATCTCCAACACGAAAAATATTCACGCCTTCTCTCAGCTAGAGCTCTGGCTCACGGGAAGTATTTTCCTTCCTCTTCTTAGATGCCTCCTCAAGAGATTTCTTGCACCTATCTTTAGATTCGTGCGAGCTTTTCTTGCATTTAGCCACAAAATTACCAACGTGAGCCACATGCTACTTGTGACGATAAACACCTCCAATGATCACATCGTTAAAAAACAAACACTTCACTTTGTCCTTGTTGGAAACATCGGCTAGACTCCCATACTCCCATCCCACATCATCCGAATTTCTCTTACGGGCATTCTCTTCCTGCAACACTAACGTTGTGTTTGTCTCCAACATCCTACAAATGCTCAAATACACAACAACAATTGTTTAGTAATTCACATCGATAATGATAAAATTATGGGCTAGGTCTATCAAAGTGGAGAGCACAAGTAGGCATAAATCTAGATAATAATCAAAGCAAAAATGTAATATAGTTGTCTGTACGGGTGTGCGTGTGTCCACATCCGAAAACATATAGTGGAAGATAAATCATTACCCACTCAATTAGGTATATGATTTTTACAGAAGAAGGCAGAAGCAAAGCAATATAAGTTATAATATAATAAATTCATAGTGTATGTAGATCAAATATGAAATAGGTAGGAAGCTGTCGATCAAGAGATTCCAAGCAAAAAAACTAAATAGAAAATACAAAAACTGCAATGAGGGAAACCAAAGAACATCATTTTTTGTATTACAAGATAATAAATTTGTTGCATAATTGCATTGGAAACTTATTTAGTCCTGCAAGGTTGCAATGCTCGATACAGATCCAGAAGCAAATCCGTTTTTATACCGACTAAACAACCCTCTGATTAATGAACCTCGAGTCTCCACACTCCACAGTAAAGATTACCAGCAACCACATACATATGATCCTACTTTTAAACTAGGACTAGTTCTGGATGGTGTTGCATCTTGGCATCAAGCAACAGAAGAGAAAATCATGTAGCACAAACTTCACTAACATCAAGATGCTACTTATAATGGAAGCTATTTGACAAGCACTGATGCGCACAACACAGTGATTCACTTGAAGAGACGAATGATCCCAATTTTATATGAGTTTTGATGATAAATCAGGGATGTGTATCTCCAGTACTGAAGAGCTGATCGACCTGCTGCTACCCAAGATGGTTATGCGTACAATATGCAAGTTTAGGGAAATAGTGGCAACTTCTCCAGGAAGCAGAATGATTACCTTCAGAACAGCCGCCTGTAGGTAGCAGTCCTCTTTAACTTCTCCAGGCACTAGATAAGACCAGCCCTCATTAACTTGTCGTATGAGCTGTCAAGTAAAACATCACACAATTATAATTTATATGTATTGTCTATTGATGATTCCAGTTGAGCTGACCGTTAATGACCATCAGCAAATCAGTGCAAGTGTATAACCTATCAGTATAATTACGAATAATTATCTACTGGGTGTAATCCAAGAATTTTTATTCAGGGTGGAATTCCAGGAAGATATTAGAGCTAAGAAGTGATTTTTAATATGAGGATAACCACAATATTAATCTTCATTATTTGCAGTCTTGGGTTACCCCAAGTATACTATAGTGTTCGTTTCAAAAAACTAACTCTACTGTTCAGTACAGAAAAGTCCACTTACAATGGTCATCTTATCAATTTCCTCTTCATAGTTCTGGGGTTAACAAATAATCGAAAATTTGCAGACCAATGAAATTACAAGCGAGGGATGGATCAAGCAACATCCAACCAGCAATCCAGAGGCAAATAATATTGTATACTTTTCAAAGATCATCTATGAAGTAAATAGATCTACAAAAACTGCAGATCGAGTGTCCTAAAAAAACTACAAATTGAGGGATTACAAGAGAGGGATGGAGTAGCAACCAATAGCAATCCGATGGGAGGGGCAGCAGGAAAATCTATAGGATACAGTAGAGGACAAGACACGGGAAGCGGAGGGACAAATGAAATCGCATCTCACTTACAGGAAATGGCAGGGAGAAGAGACCGAACCTCAAATCGTTCACACGCGGAGAGATGGCGAGGAGGAAGAACCGAAGAAGTACGGGCGGCGTGGAGGAGTTGAATCTTTACCTTCCAGTGGCCGGAGGATGAAGCGACGATGGAATAGCTCAGGCCGGTGCCGCCCTTTTGTGTTTATATATATATCCAAATCCTAGCCAAATACAATATCTCCTTTCCTCTCGCCGGCAAACTCCCTGCAATCTTCTCGCCATCTTCCCCAATATTCTCGCACCTTCCCGTCCGTGCTTTCAGCGGCGCGAGCTCCATACCGGGCCGCGCCTTGCCCTGCCTTGCGCCACCTCCTTGCTGCTTTCTATTGCATAATCACGTCTAGGTGTACGCGTTGCTCCGCCTAAGTGATGGGGGCCGCCTAGAGTGCCGTTTAGGCCCAAGGCTACGCGATGGGCTATCGCCGAGCGCTTCAGTGTGCCTAAGCGTACACCTAATTTCGCTTTTTCCAACACTGGCTCAAATAGGATATGTGCTTGCCCAAGTGGCCGGTCATGTTTGCAGGTTACACCTCCGAGTGGCCTATGTTTTGCCGGAGTGTTGATTCATTTCCGTTCCGGCAAATTTCAGGCGCTCGATATGTCCTATTTTAGCAAAGGTCATGATGGATTTTTTCGTGAATTTTGACATGACTTGTGCCAGAATATATAGGAAATATCGAGTGCCCCAGATTTGTGTGTTGAGTATCCTGGTAGTTGTCTTCGATCGATTTTCAATTAATGTTTTAACTATGAACATAGGAAATGTCTGACGACGAAAAGGGTTTCGGTATTTGCAAATACTGCAAAGACGAGCGCGGCCTGTGTGACGGAATCTTCCTAGATGATGATAGGCGCTTCAGCATCAAGCTAGACAAGAATTTCGAAGTGGATACAGTAAGTCACAACGACAAGTCTTTTTTCGTAATTAAGCATGACATTTGCTTCAACTTATAATTTAAGCATGACAAGTCTTTTTTTTACTATTCTACTAGCGTATCCCCTTCCATGCAAGAGTTTTTGTATTGGATAAGATAGGTTTCAGTCGTACTATGGAGGTAAAGAAAGTATACTTGAAGTCCGAGCATGGCTATATTTTCCACGCAAAATTATACAATTCAGACGACTACACCTATTTTGGATGCAAAACATGGCAAGCACTATGCAAGACTTATGCATTTGAGCCTGATATGGTTATCACCTTTGATATTCGTCCGGAATATGATATTGAAGGTAATACCGACATCTGGGTCGATGTGCAGACGCCTCCAGTTATACCATTATGTAAGTTTCTCAACCATATTTATCTCTATGATATTGTTTATTCAAAAATAGTTGACAACTAATTTGTATTGTCAGCTTATTTCGGTGCAAGCAAAAATGTCCAGCGCTTGGTAGACAGGACCTACTACTGTCCCAAGGCTGAACTAAACTGCGAGGAGCTAAGTCATTATGTTTCATGGCTTGAGGATCTTGATACAGTCAAGACAAATTTTCTTCCTGCACTTAGAAATGTTAGTACTGAAAACGTGCGACCAATAGTGTTCGTAATGAACTACGGTCACATCTATTTAGGAAGGATGATAAGATTTTTACTATTTGTCCTCAGTACATCTTTTCCATACATTATTTTTGAAGCTAAAATTCATTGTTAAGTATGTTACCATACGATGTTCTTCAATAGGGACTCCCGATGAATGTTGTGCCTTACGGGATCGAGACTAAAGGTACCATGAGTATTATTATCTTACGGCCAAGATATCCTACAGATTACTTTAGTGCATTCTGGATTAGTAATGGATGCTTAATAGTGCAAGACTGGACCAAATGTGTGATGGAGAAGCGCAGAGAAGTACTAGGGGGCAGCAAACAGATGCGCTACCCACGATTAGGAGATAGGTTCATCTGCATGCTCCAACTTGATCAAGAAGGAGAGTTACACATGTTTTATGTTATTTTACCTAAGAGAGAGCAGCAGGAGTGATTAGCTAGCTAGAAATGAGTGTGAGGATGATGATGTGCTATACTATTACTATGATGATAAAATAGCTAGTGTTGGTGGTAATGACTATGATGATTATTATTAGCTAGTGTTAGTGGTGATTAAATGAATATTTTTGGTGGTAATGACTATGATGATGATTAAATAGCTTGTGCTGGAGGATTAGATTCGAGTGGAGGCAACATGTGGTGCACATAGAAAATACTACTAGTCCAAACTAGATCAAGTTTGTATTAGTAGTATACTTTTGACATGCACCACATATTGCCTTCACTTGAACCTAATCCACCTTCATTTGACACACTGTTATGGACATAATGATGTAAACCTCATAACTGGTATTGTACCAATATTTGTACGATGGCGCATAAATACACTAAAAATAAAAAAATAAAAAAGAATACTAGTAGCGATGGAGAGAAAACACGCTGCCAGTAGTTACATTAGCAGTAGCGTGGGAGTGAACAAACGCTGCAGCTATTTGTCCTAGTAGTAGCGCGTGCGGGCACGCGTTACTGCTAAGCAATAGCTGTAGCGCCTTATTAGTAGCGCATCTACCCGCGCTACTAGTGAGCACAAAACCAGCGTTACTGCTAGGGTTTTCCCTAGTAGTGCAAGCTAGGCAATACAGATATGTATATCTCCTCCTTTGTAACCGACCTTGTGTAACCCTAGCCCAATCTGGTGTCTATATAAACCGGAGGGTTTTAGTCCGTAGGACAACAGACAATCATACCATAGGCTAGCTTCTAGGGTTTAGCCTCTCCGATCTTGTGGTAGATCAACTCCTGTACTACTCATATTATCAAGAATAATCAAGCAGGACGTAGGGTTTTAACTCCATCAAGAGGGCCCGAACCTAGGTAAAACATCGTGTCCCTTGCCTCCTGTTACCATCCGCCTTAGACGCACAATTCGAGACCCCCTACCCGAGATCCGCCGGTTTTGACACCGACATTGGTGCTTTCATTGAGAGTTCCTCTGTGTCGTCGCTATTAGGCTTGATGGCTCCTTCGATCATCGATAGCGATGCAGTCCAGGGTGAGACTTTTCTCCCCGGACAGATTTTTGTATTCGGCAGCTTCGTACTACGGGCCAACTTGCTTGGCCATCTGGAGCAGATCGAGAGTTACGCCTCTGGCCATCAGGTCAGGCTTGGAAGCTTAAACTACACGGCTGATATCCGTGGGGACTTGATCTTCGACGGGTTCGAGCCCCTGCCTAGTGCGCCACGTGGTCACGATGAGCATGATTTAGGTCTGCCAACAGACAGTGTCCAGGAGATCGCGCCGGCAACCGCTCCGACCATCAATTCGGAACCAGTTGCGCCATCCATGGACGGGTGGATAGACCCCGCCACGGAGGCCGCATCCTTAGTGGCGATCGAGCCGAATATCGACCTTACCCTTCACGAGAGCCGTGATGCCACACAGCTGGATCCTTCCCCGGCCACAGACTCCAAACCGCCTGCGCCCGTGCCTATCGAATCCGATTGGGCGCCGATCATGGAGTTTACCTCCGTGGATATCTTTCAGCACTCGCCCTTCGGCGACATACTGAACTCATTAAGGTCTCTCTCCTTGTCAGGAGAGTCCTGGCCGAACAATGTTCGGCATGATTGGGATTCGGATGACGAAGAAATTTGCCGCCCACCCAACACCCACTTAGTAGCCACTGTCAACGACTTAACCGACATGCTCGACCTCGACTCCGAAGACATCGACGGTATGGACGACGATGCAAGAGACGAACAGGAACCACTACCCACAGGGCACTGGACGCCCACTTCATCATATGATGTATACACGGTGGACACACACAAAGAAAACGACGAAGAGGAACGGAAGGACGCAACGAAGGGTTGTTCCCTCGAGAAGCAGCCAAAGCGGCGGTGTAAGCGCCACTCCCAATCCCGCCTCGGTAGAAACAGCGGTCATATAGACCCAGCGATAGAGCAGGGTGAACCATCGCCCGACCAGGGCAACACGGAGAATCAAACCGACCAACCCGACTCCGTCGAATATAACAGTCCGGACGACATCACACCGGACAGGCGCCCGGAGCAACATAATGCCCATCAAAGGCTTGTTGCCACTGCGAGGAGTCTGAAAAAGCAGACGCAAAGGCTTAGGGCTGCGCAAGACACACTCAGAATCAGATGGAGTGAAGTACTCAACACTTCAGCGAAGTACGGCGGTAATCGCCACACCAAGAGCTACCCGAAGCAAAAGTTGCTACCCGAATTCGACGAGGAGGCCTTAGATCCCTCGCAATTAGAAAACAAAATGACCATCCGGTCGGATAGACAACCTCGTGGCCAATATAGAGCGGCAAACGACGCCGCACATAAGCCAGTACGCGATCCACGCGAGGTCTTGCATCAAAAGGACATCGCAACCAGATCCATATACGGGCGATGCAAGCACACTCCAGTATGCAATACAACACAACAAACATCCGAACACCGCGATACACCCAAATACAGGGGTGCCGCACACCCCCTATGTTTCACCGACGAGGTGCCGGACAATGAATTTCCAGAGGGATTCAAACCCGTAAACATAGAGGCGTACGATGGAACAACAGACCCTGGGGTTTGGATTGAGGACCATATCCTCCATATCCACATGGCTCGAGGAGATGATCTCCACGCCATCAAGTACTTACCCCTCAAGCTCAAAGGGCCAGCTCGGCACTGGCTTAAAAGCCTCCACGAAAACTCGATTGGAAGCTGGGAAGAGCTCAAAGACACCTTTCGGGCAAATTTTCAAGGGACCTATGTTCGACCACCAGATGCAGACGATTTAAGTCATATAAGTCAACAGCCCGGAGAGTCAGCCCGAAAGCTTTGGAACATGTTCCTCACTAAGAAGAACCAAATAGTAGACTGTCCGGACGCCGAAGCCTTAGCAGCTTTCAAGCACAGCGTTCGAGACGAATGGCTTGCCAGACACCTCGGCCAAGAAAAGCCGAGAACAATGGCAGCATTAACAAGCCTCATGATCCGCTTTTGCACGGGCGAGGACAGCTGGTTAGCCCGATGCAGCACCAGCGACCCAAGTACATTCGAAGTCAGGGACGGAAACGGGAAATCACGACACAGCAAAAACAAGCGCCGGAATAAAGAAGACAGCCTGAAGAGCACGGTGGTAAACGCCGGATTCAGAAGCTCTCGGCCAGGTCAGCAAAAGCCGCCCTCCAAAGGCAACAGAGACGAAATATCCAGCCTAAACAAGATTTTGTACCAAATATGTCAGATCCATAGTACCCCCGACAAACCTGCAAATCACACCCATAGAGAATGTTGGGTCTTCAAGTAGTCCGGTGAGCTCAACGCCGAACATAAGGGGCAGGATACACCAAGCAAAGACGAGGACGAGCCTCGCAAGCAAAACACTGGGGAACAGAAGAAATTCCCACCAGAAGTCAAAACAGTCAACGTGTTACACGTAATAAAGGGGAAAAACAAAGCGGCACTCCCAGAGACACATGCCCAGGGCCTATCACCGCGGAATTCTGCCACTAGTCGTCCCAACCGATCACCTTTGACCATCGGGATTACCTAGCAAGTGTCCGGCATGCAGGATGGGCTGCCTTGGTATTAGACCCAATAATTGACGGATACCACTTCACACGAGTTCTGATGGACGGTGGCAGCAGTTTAAACCTGCTATATCAGGACACAGTACGCAACATGGGGATAGACCCAGCGAAAATTAGCCATAGCAATACTACCTTTAAAGGAGTAACGCCAGGCCCAGAAGCTCATTGCACGGGCTCCCTGCTACTAGAGGTTATATTCGGCTTTCTCGATAAATTCCGCAGCGAAAAGTTAACCTTCCACATCACTCCATTCCAAAGTGGCTATCAAGCTATACTCGGACGCGATCGCTTTAACGTAATACCACATTACTCTTCTCTTATGCTTAAGATGCCCGGTCCACGCGGCATCATTACGGTAAATGGAAATATTGAGCACTCCTTGTGCGCGGAAGACCGTGCAGCTGCCTTGGAAACCGCACGCTAAACGGCCTCACCAACTGAAGCATCTGACAGGTCGTTAAGACCACGGACGCGGTTAGACGAGTCCAGCGCAGTTATATGTAATTGATACAGGTTTGATGGCTATACCCCTATCACAATACAAGGGGCTCAACGCGCGTAAACAAGTGGCAATTAGGCTCAACTTTACTCATCTTGAACTGTACATATTTTCTTTGGTACAACCTACCTTTTTGCACGACAACTTTTCAACTAAGTTCCTCTCTTTTACAGATGACCATCGTGCTACACCCATCCAGGATACGGCACAACAGAGACACAGGCGCAGACGTGCAGCAGGGACCCGTTCCAAGGATTCTTTTTAGATTAAGACCCTGCGTAAACCTTTTTTACTGTCTCTTGTTGATACACATCCCCCGGATTCTCAGTACAATTGAGAAGGATGCTAACGTATTGGCATGTAGCCACGTCAAAATATTGCACGTACCTAGACACCAGGGGCTTATTACAAAGGGCACTGTTTTGGCCCGGTTTACAGCATAAAGAACGAATACCTTAGGGAGTGTTCAGCGTCGCGAGTTTGGCCTTATATGCATCAGCTCCGAATCATGTCTTTGGTCAAATGTTGGGTTTGCCCGGCTCCTGTGTTTTGCTGCCTTACGTTCCGCTCTATCGGCTAAGGCGGCACCAGGAGAACTACTGTGATTTTGCCCTGGTTCATCCGGACGAGCATCTTAGTAGAGAAAGCCGAAAACTGACTATCATGATATAGCATGACACTGGTCAACCACTCGATGACCTACCGGAATCTTTAGGATTCCTCCGCCTTAACGAAGGGCCGTTTCCCGACCAGGCATGTACGCACCCCGAATTCGGGTGCGTGCGGAGCCACCAGGGGCTATATAGTAGCCCCACTGTCAAACTCCCCTGGCTAAGTGAAGGTGTTAAAGCATTATAGTCCGGTTGCCTAGTTCGCTGCGCTATCACCTCCGTAATGGACCAAGACGTTGGATCAAGTGTGAACATGCGTCTTCTGTGAACACCCACGCATTATATGCGTGGGGCCTGAAGCCGACGACTGCAATCTTTCAGGTTATATACATATATACATAAATGGCTGCATAGGAGGCATCATAATACTTTTGGGCAAAAGTATAAATACAACCTTGATAAACTTAATAAAACATTGTTTTTACATTGGGAATACGTGTCATTCAAACATAATATTCTTCGAGCACTGGGCCTCTATCGAACGAGTGCCTTAAAGAACTTCTTCAAAATAGTGTTCGGCAGCCACTCGGCCTATGGCCGAACCCTGCGCCCCGACAGTGGTGGCATCCATCTCCGCCTAGTATGTTTTGACACGGGCAAGGGCCATCCACAAGCCTTCTATGCATGCCGACCTCTTCATCGCATTAATGCGCGGCACCGCACCAAGGAACTGCTGCACCAAACTAAAATAGCTGTTCGGCTTTGGCCTTTCCGGCCATAGATGATCCACAATAGACCTCATGGCGAGTTCGGACAATCTATTCAGCTAGGCTCATTCGGCAAGCCGACCAGTCAATGGAAGCAGACACTCTAGAACATTAGATTGTGACCAGAATAGCTTGTCCACTTCACGATCTATTTGATCTCGGAAGTATTCAGCCGCATCGACAGCACTCGCCGCCAAGTCCAGATATGCGTCTGCCGAATTCCACAGCCAGTCCATACTGAGGATCTCCAAACTTCCTCCGCAGCATGAAGGGTTTCCCAGCCGCGATATCCCCAGCTTGACGCAACTCCTCCTTCTTCGCTCTCATCGCAGAGCGGGTGTCTTTGGTCACCATCGTGGCCTTTTCTAGGTCCATCGCCTGGTTTTGTTCTTCAAGAAGCCGGCAACGGTCGGCAGTGTCTTTTAACTTTACAGCCATCTTGGCCATTTTCTCTTTGCTCTCGCAATGCGCGGCCTTTTCGGCTCTTAACTCCTTGGCCGCCTTTAAAGCGGCCGCATTACTACTCCTTGCTTGCTCCTTGGCTTGGGCAAGCTCCGCCCGAAGGGTCTCCACGATGGTAGCTCCATCTGCAGTCACAACATATTAAAGATACTGGCATCATGCTGCTCTTATTATGTGACAATCACCAGAAAAATCACTCACCCTGTGCCTCGTCAAGTCGCTTGTTGACAAGCACAATGTCGGCATCTGCCGCATCCAGTTGCCGCTTTAGTCCGGCAAACCCATCAGTGCGGCTAGCCACCGGAGCTTCAACCACCTACACATAAAAGGCGGTCTGGTTATTACCTGGGACTGCGATCGTCTATTTTCTGCCGTTCTCGACGACAACCAGAGTCTCAGGGGCTACTATCTACACAGGGCACACCTTAAAATGTGCGGTACCGTAAAAAATGTACATCATTCCACATACCTCAAAACCCGCCAGTAGACTCATAAAGGCTTCATGCAACCCGCTTTCGACGGACGAAATCCTTTCAATCACCGTACCCATCAACGTACGGTGCTCTTCTGATATAGTCACTCGCTCTAGCAGATCCCTCAGTACATCCGACCGCATACCAGATGGTCCTGGACTATTTTGGTTGCTCTCTTCAAGAGCCGGATACTGGGGACTTCGGGTGGCCATAGGATTATCTTCTTGCCTCACCGGATCTGGAGAGACCCTCCACGACGACACTTCAAGGTCGCCCGCTTCTTGAGCTGGGGAGTCCGGGGGAGGCGTTTCGCTCTCCATCATCTCCGGAAGAAGATCCCCTGAAGACGAGCTCTGCTGAGAAGGGCTAAGATCTGAACTGCAAGATAAATGTTTCGGTTATTTTCCTCAGAAGTAAGGTAGGATATCTTCACTATTAAGTACTTTTTGATTACTTGCAGCTCGTTAGAGGGATGATCCCCGCACGGACATTGTGCGGCAAGAGCACACTGCGGGGCAGGACCCTCTGGGGGAGATTTCTTCTCCCGTTTGGAAACCTTGGTTTCCGGATCTTCAGACGTACTCCTCTTCCTTCCCCGGGGCGAGAGAATATCAGATTCTTCCCCTGGGTTGTCCTGCCTAACTGAGGCGCTCATTCCCTCGGTTGGAATAGGTAGCGGTGGAGGCACGCTTTCGCCCTCTTTATTCCCCCCTTCATCTTCCTTTGAGGGCACCAGGAAAGGTGCTGGCTCGAGCATCTTTTCCAGCACCGGATTGTCCAAGCCTTCAGGAAGGGGGACCGAACACCGCATCATCTTCGCCTTCGTTATCCAGTCCTGGTCAAAGAGCGATTCTTCAGAATGATGTCATGATAAAGAAAAGGACAGTGTGTCCGTACATCCTCATTAGTGTCCGGACAATCTATTTGGGGTCCGAAGAACGATTTGTACATCTCCTCGTGCGTAAGGCCGAGGAAATTCTGAATAGTGTGCGGTCCTTCCGGGTTGAATTCCCACATGCGGAGTGGCCGGCGTTTCAAGGCTGGACTCGACGAACTAGCATGACTTGCATTACCATAACCAGACTGAAATCTCCCTCGAAGAGATCTCGGATGCGGCTCTGCAGTATGGGCACGTCCTTGGCTGGGCCCCAGGTAAGCCCCCTGCTGATCCATGACATCAGTTGTGGTGGAAGGCCCGAGCGGAGGGTGGGGGCAGCTACCCACTTGGCACTTCGGGGAGCTGTGACGTAAAACCACTCCCGTTGCCACAATCCGGATACCTATGGAAAGGAGCCCTTCGGCCATGGAGCGCAGCAATTCAGCTTATTAGAGCACCTCTGCACGCTGCGTACTGCCCCTCGACCATCTTCGGCTTCACATCAAAGGTCTTGAGCCACAGGCCGAAGTGAGGGGTAATGCGGAGGAAGGCCACACAAACGACAATAAATGACGAGATGTGAAGGAGGGAATCCGGGGCTAGGTCATGAAAATCCAGCCCGTAATAGAACATAAGACCCCTAACAAAGGGATCCAGAGTGAGGCCTAGTCCTTGGAGGAAGTGGGAGACGAACACAACGGTCTCGCTGGGTTCAGGAGTAGGGATGACCTACCCTCGGGCGGGCAGCCTATGCGAAATTTCGGCGGTTAGGTATATTCCCTCCCTCAACTTCTTGATATCCTCCTCCTTGACAGAGGAAGGCATCCACCAGACTTGAAGGCTGGATCCGGACATGATTGAAGGTTCGAGGCGGGGGAAGGATTCAATTGAGCACGGGAGGGAAGAATTACAAGCCTTGTCCCTTTATAAAGAGGGTGAATCTCAAGCGTCCTCCTCATGGCCGTTTGGGACTTGCCTAAAATCTAGGAGTCCTAGGCACGGTTGGGTTACCCACGTCCGTATTAATGAGAATCCCATAATAAGGGGAACACGATCTCTGCTTTGACAAGACGTGTCAAGAAACCACCTCACGTTATGTGTGGGGCTGGTTAAGGAAAACGGCTTGAATAATTACCGGGCCATGGCATGATGTCATGCTGCCAAAACGTGTCAGCAGATTGGATTTGTGGAAATATTACTCTCTCGACGGTGGTATGTGGAACTTATTTTGCAGGGTCGGACACTATCCTTGTATTCAAACTCTTCTGTGGTGTATTCGGAGGAGGAACCCGCCTTGCAATGCCGAAATGAAGATACAAGATTGAAGACTTCGTCCCGTGTCCGGATGGGACTCTACTTGGCGTGGAAGGCAAGCTAGGCAATACGGATATGTATATCTCCTCCTTTGTAACCGACCTTGTGTAACCCTAGCCCCCTCCGTGTGTCTATATAAACCGGAGGGTTTTAGTCCGTAGGACAACATACAATCATACCATAGGCTAGCTTCTAGGGTTTAGCCTCTCCGATCTCGTGGTAGATCAACTCTTGTACTACTCATATTATCAAGAATAATCAAGCAGGACGTAGGGTTTTACCTCCATCAAGAGGGCCCAACCTGGGTAAAACATCGTGTCCCCTGCCTCCTGTTACCATCCGCCTTAGACGCACAGTTCGGGACCCCCTACCCGAGATCCGCCGGTTTTGACACCGACAGTTCCTAAAAAAGAAGAATCAAATCGAAGACTGCCCGGATGCAGAGGCCCTAGCAGCTTTTAAGCATAACATCCGCGACGAGTGGCTCGCCCGACACCTTGGCCAGGAAAAGCCGAAATCTATGGCAGCCCTGACGACACTCATGACCCACTTTTGTGTGGGAGAAGACAGCTGGCTGGCTCGTAGCAATAACATATCAAAGAACCATGGTACTTCGGATACCAAGGATGGCAATGGCAGGTCACGTCGCAAGAAGCACAAGTGCGGCATTAACAACGACAATACAGAGGATACAATAGTCAATGCCGGATTCAAAGGCTCTAAACCCGGTCAGCGGAAAAAGCCATTTAAAAGAAGCACTCCGGGCCCGTCTAGTTTGGACCGTATACTCGATTGCTCATGTCAAATACACGACACCCCCGACAAGCCAGCCAACCACACCAACAGGGATTGTTGGGTGTTCAAGCAGGCCGGCAAGTTAAATGCCGATAACAAAGATAAGGGGTCGCATAGCGATGATGAGGAGGAGCCCCGGCAGCCGAACACCGGAGGACAGAAGAGGTTCCCCCCACAAGTGCGGACGGTGAACATGATATACGCAACCCACATCCCCAAGAGGGAGTAGAAAGCGTGCGCTAAGGGACGTATATGCGTTGGAGCAAGTTCCCCAAAGTTCAACCCATGGTCCTCTTGTCCCAATCACCTTTTGATCGCAGGGACCACCCCACTAGTATCCGTCATGGCGGATTTGCCGCACTGGTCCTAGACCCAATCATTGACGGATTTCACCTCACTCGAGTCCTTATGGATGGCGGCTGCAGCCTGAACCTGCTTTATCAGGACACAGTGCGCAAGATGGGTATAGACCCCTCAGGAATCAAACCCACAAAAACGACCTTTAAAGGCGTCATACCAGGTGTAGAGGCCCATTGCACAGGCTCAGTGGCACTGGAAGTGGTCTTCGGATCCCCGGATAACTTCCGAAGCGAGGAGTTAATCTTCAATATAGTCCAGTTCCGCAGTGGCTATCATGCACTGCTCGGGCGAACCGCATTTGCGAGATTCAATGCAGTACCGCATTATGCATACCTCAAGCTCAAGATGCCAGGACCTCGGGGGGTCATCACAGTTAATGGAAACACAGAGCGCTCTCTCCGCACGGAGGAGCACAATGCAGCCCTCGCAGCAGAAGCACAAAGCAGCCTCTTAAGGCAATCCACTAGTTCGGCGATTAAGGACCCGGACACCTTCAAGCGCGCCCGGGAGTAATCGATAGCAAGACCGCCTCACGTTCGAGCTCGCATAGCAATTGGCCCCCACCCCAGTACCAGCCAAACGGCGAAAATCTGTGCCATGCGTACATAATTAACGCATTGAAAATACCATGGGCACAGGTGGGGTGGGGGGCACGACTACGGCACGCCCCAAGACGCGGCTCAACCGCCCTAGGGGCTTCCTGCTTTGTTATTTTTCTCTCTTTCAAGACCTTAATCTCTGGAAACCCTGTCCGGCAGTATGATCGCCAAACACATGATGCAGCAACCAAGGAGGCAGAAAGCTACGTCGCACCACGGAACTCTAGGTGGTCTCTGACAACGAGTGAAATACTCGCTCTAAATACCATTCCTCAGCTTGCCCTTGGAGGGGACATGTCAAATAGTCCTACTTTTTGCTTACCGCACCATTTGTATCATTCTACTCTAACGCACCTTTTTGAATATACAATGCATAACACTAACCTATTATCGCATTCTTTATTGTTCTTTTTTTATATATACATATGTTCATTCATGACATCCAGCACCATGACACTCTGGTATGGGCCAATACGCTAAGGGGCTTAAGCATACCCCATAATACGGCGTGAGAAGTCAAACACTTTAGACAGTGCGGCACCCGAACTTATAGCATTATATGCATCAGCTCCGAATCATGTCTGTGGTCAATAGTTGGGTTTGCCCGGCTCCCATGTTTTGGTACCTTACGTTCCGCTATATCGGCTAAGGTTGGCATTGGGAGAACTACTGCGATTGTGCCCCGGTTTAGCTGGGCTAAGCACCTCAATAGAGAAAGCTAAAACTGACTGTCATGATAAAGACACCAATGGGATCACAAGAATCCCTACTGTGGTTGCGGGGCGCGGGGTCGTGAGAAGAGCAGATCTAACAGGTAGCACACAGTTCGTTTATCCAGGTTCGGGCCGCAAGGATGCGTAAAACCGTACTCCTGCTTTGGTGGATTGTATATCTGTGTTCTTGAGCTAGCTATGGGGCGTGAGGAGCTCCAAAAAGCCAAATCCTTCTCCTGGTCGCCTCGGGCCTCCTTTTATAGAAAAAGGGGTTGCCACAGTGGCACACAGGAGGTGGACTGGGTACAGTGATGCGAGGTTATCCCTCGCATTACATGACAAGGCACATTTAATGCGTCTTGCTTAGGTGTCCTTGCTTTATCGGGGACGGGGGAGAGAGCTGTCTCGTCCGTCGCCGCTCCTTCTTGTGTCGACACGCGCCTTGGCCAGCGATGCCTGAGATGCCACGTGGGTAGGCAGACAGCTGAGGTGGCGCGGTGGTAGGTCTTCACAAAGATCTGCATGCCGCCACGCAGGTGCCTACCCAGCTGGTTGGGTCGGCAGCTGCATGCATGCGGTGGTGGAGGATCAGTCGGCGTGGGCCTGATGGAGGCCCTGCGGATGTCCTCGGTAAGGGCCTTGCCGGGTCCCCGGCAAGGGTCTTGCCGAGGCGCCTCCTGTCATCCTTGGCAAGGCGCTTGCCGGGGGCCTTGTGGTCTTCCTTGGCTGGGATCCCACCAAGGGTTGTCGTCTCCTTAGTGCGTCTCTGATCTTGAACGTCTTCACAAAGATCTGCATGTCGCCACGGGGATGTCTCCCGAATCCTTGCCCTTTGGGGGTAGTGAACTCAAGGGTGACTTGCTCCGTAGGCGCGGGACGAGTCGCCGCGGCAAGGGTCTTGCCGGGGCTGCTAGAACTGTCTCCTAGCAAGGATCTTGCCGAGGGAGTCCGCTTCGTCCCCTTTGATCTTCGTGGTCTTGGCCTTGGCGTCGTTCTAGTTCTCATGAGCTTCGGTCTTACCCTGGCTCACCTCCCTTGCCTTGCTTGGTGTGGTGGTGCCCGTGGCTCAGACTGCCCGTGCACAGTTATAGGGGTACAAAAAGTGTACCCCTCTTTTTGTACACCGAGAGGAGCCCCCGGGCATGGGCCACACATAAGCACAACGCGTTGTTGGGCTAGGCCCAAAAACGGTGCGCGGGCAAGCGGGGCGGTTTTTACCGCGGTAAGGTTCTTCGCGCGCTGCGCTTCCCACGATTCCCGCGCGTGGTGCGGCGTGGGAAGGCGCATGTGACGTGGGCAGCATGCATGGGGTTGATTCCCGCAGGCATGCGTCACATCGTAGTAAAGGGGCAGTTCGCGCCTTCCCCATAAACGGAGGGAGGCATGGAGGCGCGACCCATTTACTGAATGGGGCTGAGGCGCGGTCTTCAAGACGTCCACTCCCCACGATCACGGGGTGGGGAGTGGTCGTCTCACCTGTCCCCTCGGTTCTACACGTCCGCCACGTGTCTCCCATGTGCCTGGGGTGGCAAACAGTGGAGCGGGAAATCGGAGCGTCGCATAGTTGGTGTTTCGCGGTGGCGGGTCTTTGGTCCTGCTCCCTTGGCCTCCAATATCCTGATTTGGTTATTCTGGGATGCCGGTGCAGCCGAATGAAGCCCCGAACCCTAGTGGTTATAGCTTATTAAATGAGCCGTTGTGGTGACCCCGATCCTTTATAAAGAGCGAGGGGGGGAGGATGGCGTCCCGCATTCTTTCATCTTCTTCTTCCTTCAGCTTCTGCTCCTCCCTTCCATCCGTCATGGAGAGAGGGAATCCCGGTCCTTCAACAGTGGCGGCGAGGGTCGCCGCTCGACAACGCGTCCCTCCTTCCCCTGCGCCTGCGGTGGCAGAGCCAGCCGCGAGGGGAAGGGGGAGGGGGCGAGGCCGTGGGCGAGGCCGGGGCGCTCGGGGAAGAGGAGGACGGGGCGGCGCGCCGGCCTCGCCTCCGCCAGCAGCTCCTCCTCCAATGGAGGGCCATGTTGGGGATGACCCTTGTGAGTTCTTCGTCAGGCTGCGCGGCCGCCCGCCGTCGCCTTCGTCTCCCGACTCCATTTGCGCGGGAGATGGAGCTGGATCGCCGGATCGGCTTGCGGCTGCACATGAGGGGCTGCGGGATCAGTGGCACGCGGGTCCGCGTCGACTTCCCCGCCCCTCACGTGATGTATCTTTGTCGGGGATGGAAGACGTTTGCTCATATCCACCGCTTGACGGAGGGGCTCACTCTCCTTTTAAGCTGATGGAGGGTGGCCTTCTCTCCGTCAAGGTCTTCGGGTGCTTTGGGACCCGTGCAAGGTGCTGCGTGGAGAGCTCTTCTGATAGTGAAGACTCCTCCTCGGGCGGGAGTGACGAGGAGGACAGCGGCAGCAGACGAGGGTAGTAGGCGGCAGGATGACGGGTCCGATTAGGTGTCGGGTGCCGCTCCGTGCGGCACCGGCGACCCCATCATCCGCGTCGCCGGCTCCCTAAACTTCTCCGGGTCGTCTCCTTGGGCGGCTGGCGTTGGGAGGCTGCGGAAGAGAAGAGGGCGGGCGGCAAGGCCGTCAATTCGGAGTACGCGGGCACCGATGCCTTCGACGCATGTTGATGTCCTCCCGCCTCGTCTTCGAGCTCTGCTTCCGGCGCTGCCATCACCATCCAGCCTTTGGACGGCCACCAAGATGTTCTCTTGGTGTCTTCAACCACGCGTAGCTCGCCTAGGCGCTCCTTTTGTCCTTTTCGCCTCCTTGACCTGCCTCCTGAGGAGAGGGACAAGAAAGAGATTACGGGCACCTTATCTCTTTTTAGTTTGTAAGCCTTCGGGCCTTTGTTGAATTTAAAACTTATAATCCCGTCATTCATGTTTTTCATTCCCTATGGACTGTACCTGGGTGGAATGTTTTTAGTGAAAAAGGGATTCTTGCCGGGTCATTTGTTTGTGGGTGAAACCCACGACAAGGAATAAATCCTTGATATCTTTAAGATAAACATTTCCTTGCCTGGCAGCCGGCCTTGCCGTCTCCCCACTTCGCTCGACCTTCCTCACGCCTTTGGCGGAGGCAGGGATGAGGCAGGTTCAGGCTCCTTGTTTCATCCTTTCGCTGCCGCGACTACGACCAAACTTGGCCCCAGGAACGAGCCCTAGGGCCTAGAGTTATGCGAGTACGGTAGCTTAGGGGAAAACAAGGTTTCACATATCTCAATCCATAATGGAATGCGTGATAAGGGATGAAGAACTTATCTGAAGCTGCAGTCCCCGGCAACCCTGGTTCGCCGTGGGTGAATCTTTGCTCTTGCAGCCCCCGGCAATACTGGCTGGCCGGGGGCTAGATGCTGGTCTGTTCCTCTTTTTTTTCTCCCCAAGTGGTTCGGCACAGATATCTGTGTGTCCTGTGAACCAAAGAAGACAAAAGAAAGACAAAGAGACGCACACTCGACCTCTAAGCTAGGGGTTAGTCACCGCTAAGCACTATCAACCGTAACCAAGGATGAGACTCTACCTAGCATGCATGCTATAACTCAGGGCGCCAGCGCTTCATTTACTTGTGCTCAGGGTCTGCGCCTGGCTTTGTATGAAGGGTTACATGCGTCATCGGCAATGCTCGTACAAAAGGTGGCTTGCTGGGGGGGCCCGGCAACCCGCGCCTCACGGGTAAAACTTGCGAAGATGCTCAATGTTCCAGGAGTTACTCACCGGAACGGCATCTTTGGTCTCCAGGCGGACTGCGCCGGGCCTGGTGACTCGTATTACCCGATAAGGGCTTTCCCACTTTGGCGTCAACTTGTTGGAATTCTTGGCCAATTGAACGCGCCGAAGAACAAGGTCGCCTTCCTCAAACATTCGGGCATGAACCTTGCAGCTATGGTAGCGGCGCAAGGCTTGCTGGTAGCGCGCTACTCTCACAGCCGCCCGAAGACGATCTTCCTCAAGGAGCGTTGCGTCATCTTGCTGCAATTGCTCTTGCTCAAGCTCATCATAAGCGAGTACTCGAGGTGACCCGTATATGAGTTCCGTGGGGAGAACTGCTTCTGCCCCGTATACCAGGGCAAAGGGTGTCTGGCCGGTGGCTCAATTTAGTGTCGTTCTGATTGACCAAAGAACTGCCGACAATTCATCAATCCAGCGCCTTACACTCTTGTGCAGTCTGTCAAAGGTCTTTGTCCTCAGGCCACGCAGTACTTCAGCATTTGCCCTCTCATCTTGACCATTGCTTCGTGGTTGAGCAATAGAAGCGAAACAGACCTTGCTGCTGAGGTCTTGAATATATTGCATGAAGGTGTGGCTTGTGAACTCCGTGCCGTTGTCGGTGATAACCCTATTGGGTACACCAAAACGGCACACCAGTCCTTTGAAGAACTTGATGGCCGACTGTGCTGTGACATTCCTCACTGCTTCCACTTCTGGCCACTTTGTGAACTTGTCAATTGCAATGTACAAGTACTCAAAGCCCCCGACAGCGCGGGGGAAAGGGCCCAGTATGTCGAGCCCCCAGACCAAGAAAGGCCAGGAGAGAGGAATGGTTTGAAGGGCTTGAGCAGGCTGATGAAGCTTATTTGAATGGAACTAACACGCTTCACACCTGATGACTAGTGTCGTCGCATCCTGGAGGGCGGTGGGCCAGAACAAGCCTTGCCGAAACGCTTTGCCGGCAAGGGCCCTTGACCCGATGTGGGATCCACATATGCCTCCATGTATCTCCGCCAACAGCCCCAGTCCTTCCTCCCGAGGGATACACTTCAATTTTCACGCGTTCGGCCTCTTTCTGTACAGGAACGTCATCGACGAACTGGGTACAATAGTTAGAGCGACGGGCTACTTTTTCCGCTTCTTCCTGCTCCTCAGGAAGTTCCCCTGTTTGGAGGAATCGGACGGTATGCTGTGCCCACGCTGGAGCCTGGGGCTCGACGGCGAGGACTAAAGGCATTTCCTCCGCTATCGGAGCGGCTGTCTCCATGGCAAGAGCTTGATGCTCTGTCGGAGCTAGCCGTCCCGTGGCGGGCTCAGTGTCTCCGGCAACATCCTTGCCGGCGGCTTCGGGGAGCTCGGCGGGAAAGTACTTGCCGGGCCCTGATTTTCTCCTCTTGTTCTGCTCTGTTGATGGATCAACGGATGGCTGAGTTAGCCGAAGCACAAAGGTACCTGGTTCCACAGGTAGCTTGAGGGCAGCGCGTTTTGACAGGTAATCGGCGATATCATTCTCCGCTCGGGGAACGTATTCTGCCTGTATACCGTCAAAACGCTCTTCCAGCTTTCTCACTTCATCGACGTAGGCCTTCATCAACGGGCTCTGGTAATCCTTGTTGACTTGCTTGACGACAAGTTGCGAGTCGCCTCTGACGACGAGTTTCTTGATTCCGAGGTCCGCCGCGATCCTAAGACCGGCAAGCAGCCCTTCGTACTCAGCCGTATTGTTTGTTGACACCTCCCTGGGGAAGTGCATCTGGATCACGTACTTGAGGTGCTCTCCGGTGGGCGCGACAAGCAGTACGCCAGCCCCGGCGCCCTGTAAGGAGAAAGCTCCATCAAAGTACATGATCCAGTCGCAACTTGCCTCCTTGCCGGGGAGAGCAGTCTCTTGGGTTTGAGAGCAGTCTCTTGGGTTTCTTCGTCAGGCGTCGCGGTCCATTCTGCAACGAACTCCGCCAGGACTCGGCTTTGAATCGTCGAGGTACTCTCAAACTTGAGGCCAAAGCTGGACAGTTCCAGTGCCCCACTCTACGATAAGAAGGCCAAAGAGCAGTTTCTGCACACCGGAGTACCTTGATCTAGCCCCCTGCAGAAGGGAGCTAACAAAGTAGACCGGGTGCTGCATCATCTTCTTCCTTGGCGACACTCCAAGCGGCTGCGTCGTCTCGGCATCGGTGGCATCGGGCTCCGTCGCTGCTATTACCTCATCATCAATTTCTCTCTGCGCCACTAGTGCGGCGCTGATCACCTAGTTCGTTGCCGCCAGTTATAGCAGCAACGGTTCCTGTGGCCTACGTGCAACTAGTATTGGCGCAGAGTAGAGGTACCTCTTCAAATCTTGCAATGCTTCTTCGGCTTCTGGCGTCCACTCCATCGGGCCCGCCTTTTTCAAAATCTTTAAAAAGGAAAGGGCGCGCTCGGCGGACTTGGAAATGAACCTGCTCATGGCGGCAATGCAACCAGCAAGCCGACGCACATCCTTGACTCGCTTGGGCGCTTCAATCTGCTCTGTAGCTTTGATCTTGTCCGGATTGGCCTCTATCCCACGCTGTGACACAAAGAACCCGAGAAGCTTGCCAGACGGGATGCCGAAGACGCACTTCTCAGGGTTCAGCTTGAGATTGATCTTGCGTAGGTTTGCAAATGTTTCTTGTAAATCTGATATGAGGGTTGCCCTATTCTTGGTTTTGACCACTATATCATCCATATAGGCTTCCATATTTCTATGGGGCTGGGGTTCAAAACCAATCTAGACCGCCCTTGCAAACGTTGAACCAGCACTCTTCAACCCGAAAGGCATCCATACAAAGCAATACGTACCTCATGGGGTGACGAATGCCGTTTTCTCTTCATCTTCCCTTGCCATGAAGATCTAGTGGTAGCCGGAGTAGGCATCGAGGAATGACAACAGATCACACCCAGCTGTGGAGTCAACAATCTGGTCGATGCGCGGCAACGGGAAGGGGTCTTTGGGACAAGCCTTATTAATATCTGTGTAATCAATACATAGCCTCCAATTCCCATTTGCCTTGCGCACTACCACCGGATTGGCCAACCACGTTGGATGGAGCACTCCTCTTATCAAACCCGCTGCTTCCAGTTTCCGGATCTCCTTTGTGATGAACTCTTGTCATTCCAAAGCTTGCTTTCTGACCTTCTGCTTGATGGGCCACGCATGAGGACAGACAACAAGGTGGTGCTCAATCACCTCCCTGGGAACGCGGGTGATATCGGATGCTTGCCAAGAAAACACACCGACATTCGCCCGCAGGAAGGTGACGAGCGCGTCTTCCTATTTGTCGTCAAGGGTGGAGCTTATGGTAAAAGCTCCTCTTGTGCCGTCCTCCTTGATAGAAACCTTCTTGGTTCCCGGCGGTGTGGCCCTGGACTTCTTGTTTTTGTCGGCGGAGCTCTCTGGCACGTCCTCGACGGGAGCGCTACACTCCGAAGAGGTGCGCTTGCCGGAGTGGGTGCCTGAGGTCTCACCAGTCTTCTTCTTTTGCCTTCCTGGGGCTCCAGCGGCAGGAGCAAGCGCCTTAGCAGTGGCGGCTGCTGCAACTGCTTGTTGGTAGAGTTGGTCAGCGCAAATTAGCGCATCCTTCTTGTCGGAGGGGATGGTGATGATCATCATAGGTCCTGGCATCTTCAGGGTGTTGTAGGCGTAATGTGACGCCGCCATGAACTTCGCCAGAGCGCGGCGGCCAAGGATCCCGTTGTAGGGCAAGGGGATCTTGGCAACATCAAACACGATCCTTTCTGTCATGTAGTTAAGATCACTTCCAAAGGTCACGGGCAGCGTGACCTACCCCTTTGGTTGACTTCTTCCCGGGTTGACCCCCTGAAACGTGCCCGTCTCTTCGAGGTCTTCATCAGGGATCTGCAATTTCTCGATCACGGTAGGCGAGATTAAGTTCAGACCGGCCCTGCCATCGACTAGCATCTTTGTCACCTTGAGGTTGCGTATTTTTGGTGAAACCAACAATGGCAAGCACCCGACTGCAGTAGTGCGATCAGGGTGATGCTGAGTGTAAAAAATGATAGGTGTGTTGGACCACTTCAGCGGCCTTTGGGCATCAAACGACGGTTCCGCTGCTGTAATCTCACGCGCCCACTCTTTAAGCTGGCGGTGAGAGGTATGCAGTGAGGCGCCGCCATCGACGCACATGGCCTCTGTAGCTTTCTGAAATTCTTGGTCGCCGGACTCATCGTCCTCTTCGTGATCATCGTCCTCTGGCTTTTTGTCACGGCCCCGAGCGGGCCTCTCCTTCTGTTTATCTTTGCCGCGACGGCCCGCCTAGCCGTCACGCTTCTTGACGGACCCCCGAGCACCGTCCTGGCCTTTCTCCTTGTCCCACCTCTCATATTCAGCCCTTTGCTTCTCAGCAAGGAGCTCAACCTGTCGGCAGTTCTGGATATCATGGCCTTTGGTGCGATGGATCTTGCAGTACTGCTTGTCGGAGTTTCCTGGCTTCTCGGCAGCCGCCAAGGCCCGGCAGGCGACACATCCCGCAATTTCCTTGCCGGGGTCATCTGCCTTGGTTTTCTTGGCAGAGCCGGAGTCGCCAGATCCCTCGACGGCAAGCACAGATTTACCTTTGCACTTCCTGTTGCGGCGTCGACCTTTCTTCGCCGGGGCGGCAGTATCCTCATCTGAGGAGTCGGCTTCCACACCGGCATCTTCGCCGGGGTACTTCCTTCCCTCTTTAGCTCGGGCACATTTGTCAGCAAGAACATAGAGTTCTGCCACATCTTTCACCTTGTTCATTGCCAGTTCTTCGCGCATCTTGCGGTTACACACATTCTGATGGAACGCGCTAATGATGGCGGCAGGGTGAACATCAGGGATATTGTACTGTACCTGGCTGAACCTCTGTATATACTTGCGCAGACTCTCGCCTCCCTTCTGGGGAATGACATGCATGTCGCTTGCTTGTCCATGGGCTTGGTGACCCCCAGTAAAGGCGCCCAGAAACTCATGGCACAAATCCGACCAGGAGGAAATTGAATCTACTGGCAAGTGCATCAACCACAGCATGGTGTTGGGTTTAAGAGCCAATGGAAAGTAATTCGCAAGCACCTTATCATCGCGGGCTCCGGCGGCTTGCATCGCGATGGTGTAGATGCTGAGGAACTCAGACGGGTGAGTCTTGCCGCTATACTTTTCGCCAACGTCAGGTTTGAAGGTGCGGTGAGTGGGCCACTAGAACTGCCGCAGCTCACGGGTAAAAGCCGGACAGCCTATCTCGTAAGGTAGGCCTCCAGGGCTCTCCGGGGTGGGGTGGTTCACAGCAAGCCCTTCTCGCCTGTCTGACTGGTGGCGCGCTCCGCGCAGGCGCTCGATAGTGGTTCGAGCATCTTCATGGTCTCGTTCCCGAAGAACTTGGCACTGGTCACAGTGGGTCCACGGGTCGAACGATGCTATGGAGATGGCGTCGCCCGTGACGTCGCGATGAGCCGGCGTCCGCGGTACCGGATGGGGAAGAGGTGAATGCACCGTGGTCGCGGCGCCATCAGCTTTTCTGCCACTGGTCCACGGGACTCCATCGAAGAGCCGACCCGGGGGCCCCACCGGACTAGGTTCGTCTTTGTTGGCCACCGCAACAAGGCTTCGGATGGCGGCTCTCCATTCGTCGAGTTTCCCCGTAGTGGGAGGAAAGTCGAGGAGCAACTGCGCGCGCGCTAGGGCCTCTGCTGGCGTCGGTGGCAGCGAAACCTGCACGGATCGCGACGCGCTTCGACTTCTGACCATGTCAGAAGGAGCTCTATCACGACCCCGCGGTCGCATGCCATTTTCACCAGCGCCTCGGCGAGTGGGCAGGTCTTCTACGTCCCGGGAGTGGCGCTCGAGGCTCTTCCCGCAGCCACGCCCGGGATCTTCGGCGTGATTACGCCGTTCGTCGAGCGCTGCCTGGGAGGAGCGCGCGGTGGACGCCGGCGTGGGAGCCTTGGAGCCCTCGCGTCGCCTTTGAGCGGGGCGGCGATGACCTTAGAAGGCCCCGCTCCACCCATGAAGGACTTGGCTCCGCCTTTGGAACTGGCGATGTGTGGCCCGTTACCAGGCGCACAAACATCGCCGCCCCCAAACTCCGGCTGTTGGGATGGTGTTGGTGTTCGCAAGCAGCGCCCTAGGTCCTTTCTGCGACCGGTCCGCTGCTCGCCCGCGTCGGGACGGGCTTTCCGGCTTCTGACTGGCCAACCGCCATCGTCGTCTTCTTCTTGGGCGCCATGATGATGAAGAAGCGCCGAACTAACTGCTAAAGCCGATTCTCACAACTGCGCCCACTACCTGGCGCGCCAAAGATGTCGGCGGGAACGACACCTATGGGATCACAAGAATCCCTACTGTGGTTGCGGGGCGTGGGGTCATGAGAAGAGCGGATCTAACAGGTAGCACACAGTTCGTTTATCCAGGTTTGGGCCACAAGGATGCGTAAAACCCTACTCCTGCTTTGGTGGATTGTATATCTGTGTTCTTGAGCTAGCTATGGGGTGTGAGGAGCTCCAAAAAGCCGGATACTTCTCCTGGTCGCCTCGGGCCTCCTTTTATAGAAAAAGGGGTTGCCACAGTGGCACACAGGAGGTGGAAAGGGTACAGTGATGCGAGGTTATCCCTCGCATTACATGACAAGGCGCATTTAATGCGTCTTGCTTAGGTGTCCTTGCTTTATCGGAGACGAGGGAGAGATCTGTCTCGTCCGTCGCCGCTCCTTCTTGTGTCGACACGTGCCTTGGCCAGCGATGCCTGAGATGCCATGTAGGTAGGCAGGCAGCTGAGGTGGCGCAGTGGTGGATCTTCACGAAGATCTGCATGCCGCCACGCAGGTGCCTGCCCAGCTGGTTGGGTCGGCAGCTGCATGCATGCGGTGGTGGAGGTTCAGTCGGCGTGGGCCTGATGGAGGCCCTGCGGGTGTCCTCGGTAAGGGCCTTGCTGGGGCCCCGGCAAGGGTCTTGCCGAGGCGCCTGCTGTCATCCCCGGCAAGGCGCTTGCCGGGGGCCTGGTGGTCTTCCTCGGCTGGGATCCCGCCAAGGGTTGTCGTCTCCTTAGTGCGTATCTGATCTTGAACGTCTTCACAAAGATCTGCATGTCGCCATGGGGATGTCTCCCGAATCCTTGCCCTTTGGGGGTAGTGGACTCAAGGGTGACTTGCTCCGTAGGCGCGGGACGAGTTGCCGCGGCAAGGGTTTTGCCGGGGCTGCTAGAACTGTCTCCCGGCAAGGATCTTGTTGGGGGAGTCCGCTTCGTCCCCTTTTCTCTTCGTGGTCTTGGCCTTGGCGTCGTTCTAGTTCTCTTGAGCTTCGGTCTTACCCTGGCTCACCTCCCTTGCCTTGCTTGGTGTGGTGGTGCCCGTGGCTCAGACTGCCCGTGCACAGTTATAGGGGTACAAAAAGTGTACCCCTCTTTTTGTACACCGACAGGAGCCCCCGGGCATGGGCCACACATAAGCGCAACGCGTTGTTGGGCTAGGCCCAAAAACGGTGCGTGGGCAGGCGGGGCGGTTTTTACCGCGGTAAGGTTCTTCGTGCGCTGCGCTTCCCACGATTCCCGCGCGTGGTGTGGCATGGGAAGGCGCGTGTGACGTGGGCGGCATGCATGGGGTTGATTCCCGCAGGCATGCGTCACATCGTAGTAAAGGGGCGGTTCGCGCCTTCCCCATAAACGGAGGGAGGCGTGGAGGCACGACCCATTTACTGAATGGGGCTGAGGTGCGGTCTTCAAGGCATCCACTCCCCACGATCACAGGGTGGGGAGTGGTCGTCTCACCCGTCCCCTCGGTTCTGCACGTCCGCCACGTGTCTCCCATGCGCCTGGGGTGGCAAACGGTGGAGGCGGGAAATCGGGCCGTCGCTGGTTGGGGCGGCAGGTCGGTCCTGGCTCCCTGCGCCTTCCGTATCTTGATTGGCTGCAGGCATCCGTACTATAAAGCCCTTCATGGCCTGTTCGGCCGCCTTGTGCAGCTCGACTAGTTGCTTCAGCTGGTCGCTCATAGGCATCGGGTGTTCGGTCCCAGTATACTGAGATCAGAACAGCTTCTCCGTCGAGCTTCCCTCCTCGGCCTGGTAAAACTTTGCGGCATCCGACACGCTGCGGGGCAAATCTGGGAATGCTCCTAGAGAGCTCCGGACTCGGGTAAGTAACAAGTAATTTACTTTCACATGCTTGCTTTGCATATTGAATGCCTTACCATCCGCTATCTTCCTCACCGCCTCAATCTCCTGGAGGGCCTTTTGGGCTTCAGCCTTGGCATTCTTTGCGCTCTCAAGGGCCGCGGCAAGCTCAGACTCTCGCGTATTCGAGTCAAGCTCCAACGCCTCATGCATCATCACGAGAGCTTGGAGCTCTTGCCGCACCTCTCCCACCCGTGCCTCTTTCTTTTCCCGCTCGGTGCGCTCCTGGGCCGCTTTGTTTCGGCCTTGGACAGCGCTTACTTCAGGGTCGCCACTTCGGTTGTGGCCCCTGGCAAATTCATGATGATCCTGTGATTTTGCAATCACATCTTTTTCGTATATATATATATATATATAGACAAGGTATTACTTACCTTTGTTCTCCTCAAGCTGCCTCTTGGCAAGGCCGAGCTCCTTCTCGGACCCCTCGAGGTCCTGCTTCAGTGCGGCGACCTCCGCAGTCAGTGTGGCAGAGGTCAGCAGTGAAGCTTGCATATGTATATAGACATACTTATATTAGACTCCTGCAGATATTATTTGATCCTCTATTCGGATTTTCTTTGTGAACTCCAAACAGAGCATCAGGGGCTACTGTCTATGCGGTAATATTTTCCCTATATTTTAAATACTTACCTCAAAGCCTGTTAGTAGGCTGGCACATGCTTCAGTCAGTCTGCTCTTGGCGGACTGAACCTTCTTGATCACCGCACTCATAATAGTGTGGTTCTCTTCATCGATGGAAGCGCCGCGAAGTGCTCCCAGCAGGTTGTCCGGTGCCTCTGGATGGACACAGGTCACCGGCACGGGTGTCTTACCCCTTTTGGAAGGGGGCCGCCTGCCCGAGTCCGGAACCACTGGAGGTTCCGGCGTGGTGTTTGGCTGAGAGCCGAACTTGGAGCCCCTGGGAGCCTTGCTCCCTTTGCTCCTGGAGTCCGGAAGGTCGCCTTGAGGCACCTCTGGGACTGTCTCCCCCCGGCTCGGTGCCCCTTGAGACAATACCTCGGCATTGTCCATAGGGCAAGGGGAGGAGGCGGTCGGAAGTGGATCGCTATCCATATCCGACGAATCCAAGGAGCCGTCCGACGAGGATACGTCGATACGGGCTTGGGGCGGTCTGCATAATCATATTCGGCGTTAGGAGAAGCAGTGCGACAAAGGTATGCTATGAGTCACTCTGGTATCCGAATACTTACGACTTCGCCAGGGGCTTGGCCCTGAGCAGCCACTCGTCTTCGCCTTCTGCGGCGGTGGTAGAGCAGTCCGGAAGAAGAGTCCTTCCCTTCTTGGACCCTTCGGCCTCCCCGGTCGGGGCAGCCTTCCTTTTCTTGTCTCCCCTGGTTGGAGGGGGAGCATCTTCATCTTCCTCCTCATCTTCATGGGAGGAGTGCGTCGTGGATTTATCGGACGACGAGTCCGGTACCACCTGGCGCCGGGAACTCTTTCGGGTTCCCTTGGCCTTCTTCTTGGTCTTCTCCGGCAACTTATAAGGAGTCGAAGTCAGCATCTCCGTCAGGAGAGCGTCCATGATGTCTTCGTGCAGGGGGGCCGGACAGTCAATCTGCTGTGATGCCTCCCCCCAGTCCTATTAAAGGCATGAGATCTCAGACCACGCACATGGTTAAGCTATGGGAAATAAATATCCTACCAGATGTACAGAACTTACCAGATTCACAGGGTGCTTCGCGCTTAGCCCGCGGTCCTCGATGAGAGAGGAAGAACCTCGGCGCCCTTGAACGGCATCCTCTAGACGTCTTTGTGCGTCGTGTTGAAGAGCTCGCTTAGAGTCTGGTGCCGGGCCGGGTCGAACTCCCATAAGTTGAAATCCCGTTGTTGACACGGGAGGATCTAGCGGAAGAGCATGACCTGGACTATGTTGACAAGCTTAAGTTTCTTGCTTGTCATGTTCCGGATTCACTTCCGGAGTCCGTCCAGCTCCACCGATGAACCCTAGGACAGGCCCTTCTCCTTCCAGGAAGTGAGCTGCGTGGGGATTCCGGATCGAAACACGGGGGCCGCCACGCAGTTGGTGTCGCGTGGCTCGGTGATGTAGAACCACCCCGATTGCCACCCCATTACGGTCTCCACGAAGGAGCCCTCGAGCCATGCAACGTTGGGCATTTTGCCCACCATGGCTCCGCCGCATTCCGCTTGTTGGCCGCCTACAACCTTCGGCTTGATATTGAAGGTCTTCAGCCATAGGCCGAAGTGGGGCCGGATGCGGAGGAAAGCCTCGCACACGACGATGAATGCTGAGATGTTGAGGATGAAATTCGGGGCTAGGTCATGAAAGTCTAGCCCGTAGTAGAACATGAGGCCGCATAAGAATGGATGGAGGGGGAACCCCAATGCGCCGACGAAGTGGGGGAGGAAAACCACCCTTTCTTGAGGTTCTGGGGTAGGGACGACCTGCCCCGCGGCTGGCAGCCGGTGTGCGATGTCCGCGGCTAAGTATCCGGCTCCATGCAACTTTTTGATGTGCCCCTCCATGGCGGAGGAGGCCATCCACTTGCCTCCCGCTCCGGACATGTTTGGAGAGAGTTGAGGAGGAGGATGCGGACTTGGGCGCTGGAGCTTGAGTGCGCGAGAATGGATGAGCATGGAGGAAGAAGGCGTGGGTAGAAAAAGGTGAGATCTTATCCCTTTATAAGGGCGGACTAAATTATGTGCCCCCACTAGCCTGGTAAAACTCGCTTATCCCCAAGAACCGAAATTGATGGCGCTGTTGGGTTACCCACGTCCGTATTGATGAGAATCCCGTAATAAGGGGAACACGATCTCTGCTTTGACAAGACGTGTCAAGAAACCGCCTCATGTTATGTGCGGGGCTGGTTAAGGAAAACGGCTTGAATAATTACCGGGCCATGGCATGATGTCATGCTGCCAAAACGTGTCAGAAAATTGGATTTGTGGAAATATTACTCTCTCTACGGTGGTATGTGGAACTTATTTTGCAGGGTCGGACACTATCCTTGTATTCAAACTCTTCTATGGTGTATTCGGAGGAGGAACCCGCCTTGCAATGCCGAAGACAACACTACGCGCCGGACTCATCGTCATTGAAGCCTGGTTCAGGGGCTACTATACTGAGGGAGTCCTGGATTAGGGGGTCTCCGGACAGCCGGACTGTTGGACTATGAAGATACAAGATTGAAGACTTCGTCTCGTGTCCGGATGGGACTCTACTTGGCGTGGAAGGCAAGCTAGGCAATACGGATATGTATATCTCCTCCTTTGTAACCGACCTTGTGTAACCCTAGCCCCCTCCGGTGTCTATATAAACCGGAGGGGTTTTAGTCCGTAGGACAACATACAATCATACCATAGCTAGCTTCTAGGGTTTAGCCTCTCCGATCTCGTGGTAGATCAACTCTTGTACTACTCATATTATCAAGAATAATCAAGCAGGACGTAGGGTTTTACCTCCATCAAGAGGGCCCGAACCTGGGTAAAACATCGTGTCCCCTGCCTCCTGTTACCATCCGCCTTAGACGCACAGTTCGGGACCCCCTACCCGAGATCCGCCGGTTTTGACACCGACAGTTCCCTAACAAAGAAGAATCAAATCGAAGACAGTCCGGATCCAGAAGCCCTAGGAGCTTTTAAGCATAACATCCGCGACGAGTGGCTCGCCCGGCACCTTGGCCAGGAAAAGCCGAAATCTATGGCAGCCCTGACGACACTCATGACCCACTTTTGTGCGGGAGAAGACAGCTGGCTGGCTCGTAGCAATAACATATCAAAGAACCATGGTACTTCGGATACCAAGGATGGCAATGGCAGGTCACGTCGCAGGAAGCACAAGTGCGGCATTAACAACGACAATGCAGAGGATACGCCAGTCAATGCCGGATTCAAAGGCTCTAAACCCGGTCAGCGGAAAAAGCCATTTAAAAGAAGCACTCCGGGCCCGTCCAGTTTGGACCGTATACTCGATCGCTCGTGTCAAATACACAACACCCCCGACAAGCCAGCCAACCACACCAACAGGGATTGTTGGGTGTTCAAGCAGGCCGGCAAGTTAAATGCCGATAACAAAGATAAGGGGTCGCATAGCGATGACGAGGAGGAGCCCCGGCAGCCGAACACCGGAGGACAGAAGAGGTTCCCCCCACAAGTGCGGACGGTGAACATGATATATGCAACCTACATCCCCAAGAGGGAGTAGAAGCGTGCGCTAAGGGACGTATATGTGTTGGAGCAAGTCGCCCCAAAGTTCAACCCATGGTCCTCTTGCCCAATCACCTTTGATCGCAGGGACCACCCCACTAGTATCCGTCATGGCGGATTCGCCGCACTGGTCCTAGACCCAATCATTGACGGATTTCACCTCACTCGAGTCCTTATGGATGGCGGCTGCAGCCTGAACCTGCTTTATCAGGACACAGGGCGCAAGATGGGTATAGACCCCTCAGGGATCAAGCCCACAAAAATGACCTTCAAAGGCGTCATACCAGGTGTAGAGGCCCATTGCACAGGCTCAGTGGCACTGGAAGTGGTCTTCGGATCCCCGGATAACTTCCGAAGCGAGGAGTTAATCTTCAATATAGTCCAGTTCCGCAGTGGCTATCATGCACTGCTCGGGCGAACCGCATTTGCGAGATTCAATGCGGTACCGCATTATGCATACCTCAAGCTCAAGATGCCAGGACCTCGGGGGGTCATCACAGTTAATGGAAACACAGAGCGCTCTCTCCGCACGGAGGAGCAAAATGTGGCCCTCGCAGCAGAAGCACAAAGCAGCCCCTTAAGGCAATCCACTAGTTCGGCGATTAAGGACCCGGACACCTTCAAGCGCGCCCGGAGTACCAGCAAGACCGCCTGGCACGTTTCGAGCTCGCATAGCAATGTGGCCCCCACCCCAGTACCAGCCAAACGGCGAAATCCGTGCCACGCGTACATAATTACGCATTGAAAATACCATGGGCACAGGTGGGGAGGGGGGCACGACTACGGCACGCCCCAAGACGCGGCTCAACAGCCCTAGGGGCTTCCTGCTTTGTTATTTTTCTCTCTTTCAAGACCTTAATCTCTGGAAACCCTGTCCGGCAGTATGATCACCAAACACATGATGCAGCAACGAAGGAGGCAGAAAGCTACGTCGCACCACGGAACTTCCAGGTGGTCTCTGACAACGAGTGAAATACTCGCTCTAAATACCATTCCTCAGCTTGCCCTTGGAGGGGACATGTCAAATAGTCCTACTTTTTGCTTACCGCACCATTTGTATCATTCTACTCTAACGCACCTTTTTGAATAAACAATGCATAACACTAACCTATTATCGCATTCTTTATTCTTCTTTTTTTATATATACATATGTTCATTCATGACATCCAGCACCCGTACACTCTGGTACGGCCAATACGCTAGGGGCTTAAGCATACCCCATAATACAGCGTGAGAAGTCTGAACACTTTAGACAGTGCGGCACCCTGAACTTATAGCATTATATGCATCAGCTCCGAATCATGTCTTGGGTCAATACTTGGGTTTCCTGGCTCCCATGTTTTGGTACCTTATGTTCCGCTATATCGGCTAAGGGGGCACTGGGAGAACTACTGCGATTGTGCCCCGGTTCAGCTGGGCTAAGCACCTCAGTAGAGAAAGCTAAAACTTACTGTCATGATAAGGCGAGAGACACCAATGGGATCACAAGAATCCCTACTGTGGTTGCGGGGCGCGGGGTCGTGAGAAGAGCAGATCTAACAGGTAGCACACGGTTCGTTTATCCAGGTTCGGGCCGCAAGGATGCGTAAAACCCTACTCCTGCTTTGGTGGATTGTATATCTGTGTTCTTGAGCTAGCTATGGGGCGTGAGGAGCTCCAAAAAGCCGAATCCTTCTCCTGGTCGCCTCGGGCCTCCTTTTATAGAAAAAGGGGTTGCCACAGTGGCACACAGGAGGTGGAAAGGGTACAGTGATGCGAGGTTATCCCTCGCATTACATGACAAGGCGCATTTAATGCGTCTTGCTTAGGTGTCCTTGCTTTATCGGGGACGGGGAGAAACCTGTCTCGTCCGTCGCCGCTCCTTCTTGTGTCGACACGCGCCCTGGCCAGCGATGCCTGAGATGCCACGTAGGTAGGCAGGCAGCTGAGGTGGCGCAGTGGTGGGTCTTCACAAAGATCTGCATGCCGCCACGCAGGTGCCTGCCCAGCTGGTTGGGTCGGCAGCTGCATGCATGCGGTGGTGGAGGTCAGTCGGCGTGGGCCTGATGGTGGCCCTGCGGGTGTCCTCGGTAAGGGCCTTGCCGGGCCCCGGCAAGGGTCTTGCCGAGGCGCCTGCTGTCATCCCCGGCAAGGCGCTTGCCGGGGGCCTTGTGGTCTTCCTCGGCTGGGATCCCGCCAAGGGTTGTCGTCTCCTTAGTGCGTATCTGATCTTGAATGTCTTCACAAAGATCTGCATGCCGCCACGGGGATGTCTCCCGAATCCTTGCCCTTTGGGGGCAGTGGACTCAAGGGTGATTTGCTCCGTAGGCGCGGGACGAGTCGCCGCGGCAAGGGTCTTGCCGGGGCTGCTAGAACTGTCTCCCGGCAAGGATCTTGCCGGGGGAGTCCGCTTCGTCCCCTTTGCTCTTCGTGGTCTTGGCCTTGGCGTCGTTCTAGTTCTCTTGAGCTTCGGTCTTACCCTGGCTCACCTCCCTTGCCTTGCTTGGTGTGGTGGTGCCCGTGGCTCAGACTGCCCGTGCACAGTTATAGGGGTACAAAAAGTGTACCCCTCTTTTTGTACACCGACAGGAGCCCCCGGGCCTGGGCCACACATAAGCGCAACGCGTTGTTGGGCTAGGCCCAAAAACGGTGCGCGGGCAGGCGGGGCGGTTTTTACCGCGGTAAGATTCTTCGCGCGCTGCGCTTCCCACGATTCCCGCGCGTGGCGTGGGGAGGCGCGTGTGACGTGGGCGGCATGCGTGGGGTTGGTTCCCGCAGGCATGCGTCACATCGTAGTAAAGGGGCGGTTCGCGCCTTCCCCATAAACGGAGGGAGGCGTGGAGGCGCGGCCCATTTACTGAATGGGGCTGAGGCGCGGTCTTCAAGGCGTCCACTCCCCACGATCACGGGGTGGGGAGTGGTCGTCTCACCCGTCCCCTCGGTTCTGCACGTCCGCCACGTGTCTCCCATGCGCCTGGGGTGCAAACGGTGGAGGCGGGAAACCGGGCCAATCGCTGGTTGGGGCGGCGGGGTCGTCCTGGCTCCCTGCGCCTTCCGTATCTTGAATTGGCCGAGCGGGCGGCCGAGCCCAAACCCCGATCCTTTATAGGAGCGGGAGGGGGGGATGGCAGTCCCGCATTCTTTCATCTTCCTTCTTCCTTCAGCTTCTGCTCCTCCCTTCCCATCCGTCCATGGAGAGAGGGAATCCTGGTCCTTTCAACAGTGGCGGCGAGGTCGCTGCTCGACAACGCGTCCCTCCTTCTCCTGTGCCTGCGGTGGTAGAGCCAGCCGCGAGGGCAAGGGGGAGGGGGCGAGGCCGTGGGCGAGGCCGGGGCGCTCGGGGAAGAGGAGGACGGGCGGCGCGCCGGCCTCGCCTCCGCCAGCAGCTCCTCCTCCAATGGAGGGCCATGTTGGGGATGACCCTTGTGAGTTCTTCGTCAGGCTGCGCCGGCCGCCGCGCCGTCGCCTTCGTCTCCCGACTCCATTTGCGCGGGAGATGGAGCTGGATCCGCCGGAGTCGTTGCGGCTGCACATGAGGGGCTGCGGGATCAGTGGCACGCGGGTCCGCGTCGACTTCCCCGCCCCTCACGTGATGTATCTTGTCGGGGATGGAAGACGTTTGCTCATATCCACCGCTTGACGGAGGGGCTCACTCTCCATTTTAAGCTGATGGAGGGTGGCCTTCTCTCCGTCAAGGTCTTCGGGTGCTTTGGGACCCGTGCAAGGTGCTGCGTGGAGAGCTCTTCTGATAGTGAAGACTCCTCCTCGGGCGGGAGTGACGAGGAGGACAGCGGCAGCGACGACGAGGGTAGTAGGCGGCAGGATGACGGGTCCGATTAGGTGTCGGGTGCCGCTCCGTGCGGCACCGGCGACCCCATCATCCGCGTCGCCGGCTCCCTGAACTTCTCGGGGTCGTCTCCTTGGGCGGCTGGCGTTGGGAGGCTGCGGAAGAGGAAGAGGGCGGGCGGCAAGGCCGTCAAGTCGGAGTACGCGGGCACCGATGCCTTCGACGCGTGCTGACGTCCTGCCGCCTCGTCTTCGAGCTCTGCTTCCGGCGCCGCCATCACCATCCAGCCTTTGGACGGCCACCAAGATGTTCTCTTGGTGTCTTCTGCCACCCGTAGCTCGCCTAGGCGCTCCTTTTGTCCTTTCGCCTCCTTGACCTGCCTCCTGAGGAGAGGGACAAGAAAGGGATTACGGGCACCTTATCTCTTTTTAGTTTGTAAGCCTTCGGGCCTTTGTTGAATTTAAAACTTGTAATCCCATCATTCATGTTTTTCATTCCCTATGGACTGTACCTGAGTGGAATGTTTTTAATGAAAAAGGGATGCTTGCCGGGTCATTTGTTTGTGGGTGGAACCCACGACAAGGAGTAAATCCTTGATATCTTCAAGATAAACATTTCCTTGCCCGGCAACAGGCCTTGCCGTCTCCCCACTTCGCTCGACCTTCCTCACGCCTTTGGCGGAGGCAGGGATGAGGCGGGTTCAGGCTCCTTGTTTCATCCTTTCGCTGCCGCGACTACGACCAAACTTGGCCCCAGGAACGAGCCCTAGGGCCTAGAGTTATGGGAGCACGGTAGCTTAGGGGAAAACGAGGTTTCACATACCTCAGTCCATAATGGAATGCATGATAAGGGATGAAGAACTTATCTGAAGCTGCAGTCCCCGGCAACCCTGGTTCGCCGTGGGTGAATCTTTGCTCTTGCAGCCCCCGGCAATACTGGCTTGCCGGGGGCTAGATGCTGGTCTGTTCCTCTTTTTCTCCCCAAGTGGTTCGGCACGGATATCTGTGTGTCCTGTGAACCAAAGAAGACAAAAGAAAGACAAAGAGACGCACACTCGACCTCTAAGCTAGGGGTTAGTCGCCGCTAAGCACTATCAACCCTAACCAAGGACGAGACTCGACCTAGCATGCATGCTATAACTTAGGGCGCCAGCGCTTCATTTACTTATGCTCAGGGTCTGCGCCTGGCTTTGTACAAAGGGTTACATGCGTCATCGGCAAGGCTCGTACAAAAGGTGGCTTGCCGGGGGGCCCGGCAAGCCGCGCCTCACGGGTAAAACTTGCGAAGATGCTCAATGTTCCAGGAGTTACTCACCGGAACGGCATCTTCGGTCTCCAGGCGGACTGCGCCGGGCCTGGTGACTCGTATTACCCGATAAGGGCCTTCCCACTTTGGCGTCAACTTGTTGGAATTCTTGGCCGATTGAACGCGCCGAAGAACAAGGTCGCCTTCCTCAAAGCTTCGGGCATGAACCTTGCGGCTATGGTAGCGGCGCAAGGCTTGCTGGTAGCGCGCTGCTCTCACAGCCGCCCGAAGACGATCTTCCTCAAGGAGCGTTGCGTCATCTTGCCGCAATTGCTCTTGCTCAAGCTCGTCATAAGCGAGTACTCGAGGTGACCCGTATATGAGTTCCGTGGGGAGAACTGCTTCTGCCCCGTATACCAGGGCAAAGGGTGTCTGGCCGGTGGCTCGATTTGGTGTCGTTCTGATTGACCAAAGAACCGCCGGCAATTCATCAATCCAGCGCCTTCCACTCTTGTGCAGTCTGTCAAAGGTCTTTGTCCTCAGGCCTCGCAGTACTTCAGCATTTGCCCTCTCAGCTTGACCATTGCTTCGTGGGTGAGCAACGGAAGCGAAACAGACCTTGCTGCCGAGGTCTTGAATATATTGCATGAAGGTGTGGCTTGTGAACTGCGTGCCGTTGTCGGTGATAACCCTATTGGGTACACCAAAACGGCACACCAGTCCTTTGAAGAACTTGACGGCTGACTGTGCTGTGACCTTCCTCACTGCTTCCACTTCTGGCCACTTTGTGAACTTGTCGATTGCAACGTACAAGTACTCAAAGCCCCCGACAGCGGGGGAAAGGGCCCAGTATGTCGAGCCCCCAGACCGAGAAAGGCCAGGAGAGAGGAATGGTTTGAAGGGCTTGAGCTGGCTGATGAAGCTTCTTTGAATGGAACTGACACGCTTCACACCTGGTGACTAGTGTCGTCGCATCCTGGAGGGCGGTGGGCCAGAAGAAGCCTTGCCGAAACGCTTTGCCGGCAAGGGCCCTTGACCCGATGTGGGATCCACATATGCCTCCATGTATCTCCGCCAACAGCCCCAGTCCTTCCTCCGAGGGATACACTTCAATTTCACGCCGTTCGGCCTCTTTCTGTACAGGACGTCATCGACGAACTGGTACATAGTAGAGCGACGGGCTACTTTTTCCGCTTCTTCCTGCTCCTCAGGAAGTTCCCCTGTTTGGAGGAATCGGACGGTATGTTTGCCCACGCTGGAGCCTGGGGCTCGACGCGAGGACTAAAGGCATTTCCTCCGCTATCGAGCGGCTGTCTCCATGGCAAGAGCTTGATGCTCTGTCGGAGCTAGCCGTCCCGTGGCGGGCTCAGTGTCTCCGGCAACATCCTTGCCGGCGGCTTCGGGGAGCTCGGCGGGAAAGTACTTGCCGGGCCCTGATTTTCTCCTCTTGTTCTGCTCTGTTGATGGATCAACGGATGGCTGAGTTAGCCGAAGCACAAAGGTACCTGGTTCCACAGGTAGCTTGAGGGCAGCGCGTTTTGACAGGTAATCGGCGATATCATTCTCCGCTCGGGGAACGTATTCTGCCTGTATACCGTCAAAACGCTCTTCCAGCTTTCTCACTTCATCGACGTAGGCCTTCATCAACGGGCTCTGGTAATCCTTGTTGACTTGCTTGACGACAAGTTGCGAGTCGCCTCTGACGACGAGTTTCTTGATTCCGAGGTCCGCCGCGATCCTAAGACCGGCAAGCAGCCCTTCGTACTCAGCCGTATTGTTTGTTGACACCTCCCTGGGGAAGTGCATCTGGATCACGTACTTGAGGTGCTCTCCGGTGGGCGCGACAAGCAGTACGCCAGCCCCGGCGCCCTGTAAGGAGAAAGCTCCATCAAAGTACATGATCCAGTCGCAACTTGCCTCCTTGCCGGGGAGAGCAGTCTCTTGGGTTTCTTCGTCAGGCGTCGCGGTCCATTCTGCAACGAACTCTGCCAGGACTCGGCTTTGAATCGTCGAGGTACTCTCAAACTTGAGGCCAAAGCTGGACAGTTCCAGTGCCCACTCTACGGTTCCAGTGCCCACTCTACGATCCTTCCCATTGCATCTGGATCGTGCAATATCCGTTGCAGAGGGAGGCGAGTGACGACAGTGATTTCGTGCACCTAGAGGTAGTGACGCAACTTCCTCGAGGCCATAAGAAGGCCAAAGAGCAGTTTCTGCACACCAGAGTACCTTGATCTAGCCCCCTGCAGAAGGGAGCTAACAAAGTAGACCGAGTGCTGCATCATCTTCTTCCTTGGCGGCACTCCAACTGGCTACGTCGTCTCGGCATCGGTGGCATCGGGCTCCGTCGCTGCTATTACCTCATCATCAATTTCTCTCTGCGCCACTAGTGCAGCGCTGACCACCTGGTTCGTTGCCGCCAGTTATAGCAGCAATGGTTCCTGTGGCCTACGCGCAACTAGTATTGGCGCGGAGGAGAGGTACCTCTTCAAATCTTGCAATGCTTCTTCGTCTTCTGGCGTCCACTCCATCGGGCCTGCCTTTTTCAAAATCTTGAAAAAGGAAAGGGCACGCTCGGCGGACTTGGAAATGAACCTACTCATGGCGGCAACGCAACCAGCAAGCCGACGCACATCATTGACTCGCTTGGGCGCTTCAATCTGCTCTATAGCTTTGATCTTGTCCGGATTGGCCTCTGTCCCACGCTGTGACACAAAGAACCCGAGAAGCTTGCCAGACGGGATGCCGAAGATGCACTTCTCAGGGTTCAGCTTGATATTGATCTTGCATAGGTTTGCAAATGTTTCTTGTAAATCTGATATGAGGGTTGCCCTATTCTTGGTTTTGACCACTATATCATCCATATAAGCTTCCATATTTCTATGGGGCTGGGGTTCAAAACCAATCTGGACCGCCCTTGCAAACGTTGAACCAGCACTCTTCAACCCGAAAGGCATCCGTATAAAGCAATACGTACCTCATGGGGTGACGAATGCCATTTTCTCTTCATCTTCCCTTGCCATGAAGATCTGGTGGTAGCCGGAGTAGGCATCGAGGAATGACAACAGATCACACCCAGCTGTGGAGTCAACAATCTGTTTGATGCACGGCAACGGGAAGGGGTCTTTGGGACAAGCCTTATTAATATCTGTGTAATCAATACACAGCCTCCTCTTCCCATTTGCCTTGCGCACTACCACCGGATTGGCCAACCACGTTCGATGGAGCACTCCTCTTACCAAACCCGCTGCTTCTAGTTTCCGGATCTCCTCTGTGATGAACTCTTGTTGTTCCAAAGCTTGCTTTCTGACCTTCTGCTTGACGGGCCGCGCATGAGGACAGACAACAAGGTGGTGCTCAATCACCTCCCTGGGAACGCCGGGCATATCGGATTCTTGCCAAGCAAACACACCATTCGCCCGCAGGAAGGTGACGAGCGCGTCTTCCTCTTTGTCGTCAAGGGTGGAGCATATGGTAAAAGCTCCTCCCGTGCCGTCCCCCTTGATAGAAACCTTCTTGGTTCCCGGCGGTGTGGCCCTGGACTTCTTGTTTCTGTCGGCGGAGCTCTCTGGCACGTCCTCGACGGGGGCGCTACACTCCGAAGAGGTGCGCTTGCCGGAGTGGGTGCCTGAGGTCTCACTGGTCTTCTTCTTTTGCCTTCCCGGGGCTCCAGCGGCAGGAGCAAGTGCCTTAGCAGTGGCGGTTGCTGCAACTGCTTGTTGGTAGAGTTGGTCAGCGCAAATTAGCGCATCCTTCTTGTCGGAGGGGATGGTGATGATCGCCATAGGTCCTGGCATCTTCAGGGTGTTGTAGGCGTAATGTGACGCCGCCATGAACTTGGCCAGAGCACGGCGGCCAAGGATCCCGTTGTAGGGCAAGGGGATCTTGGCAACATCGAACACGATCCTTTCTGTCATGTAGTTAAGATCACTTCCTAAGGTCATGGGCAGCGTGACCTTCCCCTTTGGTTGACTTCTTCCCGGGTTGACCCCCTGAAACGTGCCCGTCTCTTCGAGGTCTTCATCAGGGATCTACAATTTGTCGATCACGGCAGGCGAGATTAAGTTCAGACCGGCCCTGCCATCGACTAGCATCTTTGTCACCTTGAGGTTGCGTATTGTTGGTGAAACCAACAATGGCAAGCACCCGACTGCAGTAGTGCGATCAGGGTGATCCTCAGTGTCAAAAATGATAGGTGTGCTGGACCACTTCAGCGGCCTTTGGGCATCAAACGACGGTTCCGCTGCTGTAATCTCACGCGCCCGCTGTTTAAGCTGGCGGTGAGAGGTATGCAGTGAGGCGCCGCCATCGACGCACATGGCCTCTGTAGCTTTATGAAATTCTTGGTCGCCGGACTCATCGTCCTCTTCGTGATCATCGTCCTCTGGCTTTTTGTCACGGCCCCGAGCGGGCCTCTCCTGCTGTTTATCTTTGCCGCGATGGCCCGCCTGGCCGTCACGCTTCTTGCCGGACCCCCGAGCACCGTCCTGGCCTTTCTCCTTGTCCCGCCTCTCATATTCAGCCCTTTGCTTCTCAGCAAGGAGCTCAACCTGTCGGCAGTTCTAGATATCATGGCCTTTGGTGCGATGGATCTTGCAGTACTGCTTGTCAGAGTTTCCTGGCTTCTCGGCAGCCGCCAAGGCCCGGCAGGCGACACATCCGGCAATTTCCTTGCCGGGGTCATCTGCCTTGGTTTTCTTGGCAGAGCCGTTGTCGCCAGATCCCTCGACGGCAAGAACAGCTTTACCTTTGCGCTTCCTGTTGCGGCGCCGACCTTTCTTCGCCGGGGCGGCAGTATCCTCATCTGAGGAGTCGGCTTCCACACCGGCATCTTCGCCGGGGTACTTCCTTCCCTCTTTAGCTCGCTCACATTTGTCAGCAAGAACATAGAGTTCTGCCACATCTTTCACCTTGTTCATTGCCAGTTCTTCGCGCATCTTGCGGTTACACACATTCTGATGGAACGCGCTAATGATGGCGGCAGGGTGAACATCAGGGATATTGTACTGTACCCGGCTGAACCTCTGTATATACTTGCGCAGACTCTCGCCTCCCTTATGGGGAATGACATGCAGGTCGCAAGCACCTTATCATCGCGGGCACCTTATCATCGCGGGCTCCGGCGGCTTGCATCGCGATGGTGTAGATGCTGAGTAACTCAGATGGGTGAGTCTTGCCGCTGTACTTTTCGCCAACGTCAGGTTTGAAGGCGCGGTGAGTGGGCCACTAGAACTGCCGCAGCTCATGGGTAAAAGCCGGACAGCCTATCTCGTAAGGTAGGCCTCCAGGGCTCTCCGGGGCGGGGTGGTTCACAGCAAGCCCTGCTCGCCTGTCTGACTGGTGGCGCGCTCCGCGCCGGCGCTCGATAGTGGTTTGAGCGTCTTCATGGTCTCGTTCCCGAAGAACTTGGCGCTGGTCACAGTGGGTCCGCGGTTCAAACGATGCTATGGAGATGGCATCGCCCACGACGTCGCGACGAGCCGGCGTCTGCGGTACCGGATGGGGAAGAGGTGAATGCACCGTGGTCGCGGCGCCATCAGCTTTTCCGCCACTGGTCCGCGGGACTCCATCGGAGCGCTGACCCGGGGGCCCCACCAGACTTGGTTCGTCTTTGTTGGCCACCGCAACAAGGCTTCGGATGGTGGCTCTCCATTCGTCGAGTTTCCCCGTAGTGGGAGGAAAGTCGAGGAGCAACTGCGCACGCGCCAGGGCCTCTGCTGGCGTCGGTGGCAGCGAAACCTGCACGGATAGCGACGCGCTTCGACTTCTGACCATGTCAGAAGGAGCTCTATCACGACCCCGCGGTCGCATGCCGTTTTCACCAGCACCTCGGCGAGTGGGCAGGTCTTCTACGTCCCGGGAGTGGCGCTCGAGGCTCTTCCCGCGGCCACGCCCGGGATCTTCGGCGTGATTACGCCGTTCGTCGCGTGCTGCCTGGGAGGAGCGCGCGGTTGACGCCAGCGTGGGAGCCTTGGAGGCCCTCGCATCGCCTTCGGGCGGGGCGGCGATGACCTTAGAAGGCCCCGCTCCACCAGCGAAGGACTTGGCTCCGCCTTTGGATCTGGCGATGTGTGGCCCGTTACCAGGCGCACAAACATCACCGCCTCCTAAACTCTTGCTGCTGGGATGGTGTTGGTGTTCGAAAGCAGCGCCCCAGGTCCTTTCTGCGACCGGTCCGCTGCTCGCCCGCGTCGGGACGGGCTATCCGGTTTTCGACTGGCCAACCGCCATCATCGTCTTCTTCTTGGGCGCCATGATGATGAAGAAGTGCCGAACTAACTGCTAAAGCCGATTCTCACAACTGCGCCCCCTACCTGGCGCGCCAAAGATGTCGGCGGGAACGACACCTATGGGATCACAAGAATCCCTACTGTGGTTGCGGGGCGTGGGGTCATGAGAAGAGCGGATCTAACAGGTAGCACACAGTTCTTTTATCCAGGTTCGGGCCACAAGGATGCGTAAAACCCTACTCCTGCTTTGGTGGATTGTATATCTGTGTTCTTGAGCTAGCTATGCGGTGTGAGGAGCTCCAAAAAGCCGAATACTTCTCCTGGTCGCCTCGGGCCTCCTTTTATAGAAAAAGGGGTTGCCACAGTGGCACACAGGAGGTGGAAAGGGTATAGTGATGCGAGGTTATCCCTCGCATTACATGACAAGGCGCATTTAATGCATCTTGCTTAGGTGTCCTTGCTTTATCGGGGACGGGGGAGAGATCTGTCTCGTCCGTCGCCGCTCATTCTTGTGTCGACACGTGCCTTGGCCAGCGATGCCTGAGATGCCACATAGGTAGGTAGGCAGCTGAGGTGGCGCAGTGGTGGGTCTTCACGAAGATCTGCATGCCGCCACGCAGGTGCCTGCCCAGCTGGTTGGGTCGGCAGCTGCATGCATGCGGTGGTGGAGGTTCAGTCGGCGTGGGCCTGATGGAGGCCCTGCGGGTGTCCTCGGTAAGGGCCTTGTCGGGGCCCCGTCAAGGGTCTTGCCGAGGCGCCTGCTGTCATCCCCGGCAAGGTGCTTGCCAGGTGCCTTGTGGTCTTCCTCGGCTGGGATCCCGCCAAGGGTTGTCGTCTCCTTAGTGCATATGTGATCCTGAACGTCTTCACAAAGATCTCCATGTCGCCACGGGGATGTCTCCCGAATACTTGCCCTTTGGGGGTAGTGGACTCAAGGGTGACTTGCTCCGTAGGCACGGGACGAGTCGCCGCGGCAAGGGTCTTGCCGGGGCAGCTAGAACTGTCTCCCGGCAAGGATCTTGCCGGGGGAGTCCGCTTCGTCCCCTTTTCTCTTTGTGGTCTTGGCCTTGGCATCGTTCTAGTTCTCTTGAGCTTCGGTCTTACCATGGCTCACCTCCCTTGCCTTGCTTGGTGTGGTGGTGCCCGTGGCTCAAACTGCCCGTGCACAGTTATAGGGGTACAAAAAGTGTACCCCTCTTTTTGTACATCGACAGGAGCCCCCGGGCCTGGGCCACACATAAGCACAATGCGTTGTTAGGCTAGGCCCAAAAACGGTGCGCGCGCAGGCGGGGCGGTTTTTACCGCGGTAAGGTTCTTCGTGCGCTGCGCTTCCCACGATTCCCGCGCGTGGTGCAGCGTGGGAAGGCGCATGTGACGTGGGCGGCATGCATGGGGTTGATTCCCGCAGGCATGCGTCACATCGTAGTAAAGGGGCGGTTCGCGCCTTCCCCATAAACGGAGGGAGGCGTGGAGGCACGACCCATTTACTGAATGGGGCTGAGGCGCGGTCTTCAAGGCATCCACTCCCCACGATCACGGGGTGGGGAGTATCGTCTCACCCGTCCCCTCGGTTCTGCACGTCCGCCACATGTCTCCCATGCGCCTGGTGTGGCAAACGGTGGAGGCGGGAAATCAGGCCGTCGCTGGTTGGGGCGGCGGGTCGGTCCTGGCTCCCTGCGCCTTCCGTATCTTGATTGGCCGCAGGCATCCGTACTATGTGCGGGGCTGGTTAAAGAAAAACGGTTCGAATAATTACCGGACCATGGCATGATGTCGTGCTGCCAAAAACGTGTCAGCAGATTGGATTTGTGGAAATATTATTCTCTCAATGGTGGTATGTGGAACTTATTTTGTAGGGTCGGACACTATCCTTGTATTCAAACTCTTCTGTGGTGTATTCGGAGGAGGAACCCGCCTTGCAATGCCGAAGACAACACTGCGCGCTGGACTCATCGTCATTGAAGCCTGGTTCAGGGGCTACTGAGGGAGTCCTGGATTAGGGGGTCTCCGGACAGCCGGACTATATCCTTTGGCCGGACTGTTGGACTATGAAGACATAAAATTGAAGACTTTGTCCCGTGTCCGGATGGGACTCTACTTGGCGTGGAAGGCAAGCTAGGCAATATGGATATATATATCTCCTCCTTTGTAACCGACCTTGTCTAACCCTAGCCCCCTTCGGTGTCTATATAAACCGGAGGGTTTTAGTCCGTAGGACAACAGACAATCATACCATAGGCTAGCTTCTAGGGTTTAGCCTCTCCGATCTCGTGGTAGATCAACTCTTGTACTACTCATATTATCAAGAATAATCAAGCAGGACGTACGGTTTTACCTCCATCAAGAGGGCCCGAACCTAGGTAAAACATCGTGTCCCATGCCTCCTATTACCATCCGCCTTAGACGCACAGTTCGGGACCCCCTACCCGAGATCAACCGGTTTTGACACCGATAATGCCACCATGGAGGTGCCTCCCGAGCCTCGGTTCCAAAGTGGTTGATGGTGGTGGAACTCTTGGGTTCAAGGGTGGCGGCTCTACTGGTGTTGGAAAAGTTGCCCCGACAAGGTTCTTGCTGGGCTGTGGAGGCCGCGTCGGCAAGGGCCTTGTCGGGGGAGCTCACCTCGCCCTTATGCTCTGATAACCCACAAGTATAGGGGATCGCAACAGTTTCGAGGGTAGAGTATTCAACCCAAATTTATTGATTCGACACAAGGGGAGCTAAAGAATATTCTCAAGTATTAGCAGCTGAGTTCTCAATTCAACCACACTTGGAAACTTAATATCTGCAGCAAAGTGTTCAGTAGCAAAGTAATATGATAGTAGTGATAACGGTAGCAAAAGGTAACAGTAGTAAAAGCAATGTTTTTGGTATTTTGTAGTGATGATAGCAATAGCAACGGAAGAGTAAATAAGCGAAGAACAATATATGGAAAGCTCGTAGGCAATGGATCGGTGATAGAGATTTATGCCGGATGCAGTTCATCATGTAACAGTCATAACCTAGGGTGACACAGAACTAGCTCCAATTCATTGATATAATGTAGGCATGTATTCCGAATATAGTCATACGTGATTATGGAAAAGAACTTGCATGACATCTTTTGTCCTACTCTCCCGTGGCAGCGGGGTCCTTACGGAAACTAAGGGATATTAAGGCCTCCTTTTAAAAGGGAACCGGAACAAAGCATTAACACATAGTGAATACATGAACTCCTCAAAGTACGGTCATCACCGGTAAGTATCCCGATTATTGTCACTTCGAGGTTAACGGATCATAACACATAATAGGTGACTATAGACTTGCAAGATAGGATCAAGAACACTCATATATTGATGAAAACATAATAGGTCCAGATCCGAAATCATGGCACTCGGGCCCTAGTGACAAGCATTAAGCATAGAAAAGTCATAGCAACATCAATCTCAGAACATAGTAGATACTAGGGATCAAACCCTAACAAAACTAACTCGATTACATGATAGATCCCATCCAACCCATCACCGTCCAACAAGCCTATGATGGAATTACTCACGCACGGCGGTGGGCATCATGAAATTGGTGATGGAGGATGGTTGATGATGACGATGGCGACGGATTCCCCTCTCCGGAGCCCCGAACGGACTCCAGATCAGCCCTCCCGAGATGTTTTAGGGCTTGGCGGCGGCTCCGTATCGTAAAACGTGATGATTTCTTCTCCTTGATTTTTTCTCCCGAAACATGGGCCCCACGAGGTAGGGGGCGCGCCCTAGGGGGGCAGGCGCGCCCCCCACCCTTGTGGCAAGGTGGTGGGCCCCCTGGCCTTCATCTTTGGCAGGTATTTTTCTTATTTTCTGAAAAGTGTCTCCGTGAAGTTTCAGGTCATTCCGAGAACGTTTACTCCTGCACATAAATAACACCATGGTAATTCTGCTGAAAACAACGTCAGTCCGGGTTAGTTCCATTCAAATCATGCAAGTTAGAGTCCAAAACAAGGGCAAAAGTGTTTGGAAAAGTAGATACGTTGGAGATGTATCAACTCCCCCAAGCTTAAACCTTTGCTTGTCCCCAAGTAATTCAGTTGACAAACTAAAAGTGATAAAGAAAAACTTTTACAAACTCTGTTTGCTCTTGTTGTTGTAAATATGTAAAGCCAGCATTCAAGTTTTACGCAAATATTATAACTAACCACATTCGCAATAACGCATAGGTCTCAAGTTTACTCATATCAATAGCATAATCAACTAGCGAGCCATAATAATAAATCTCGGATGACAACACTTTCTGAAAACAATCATAATATGATATAACAAGATGGTATCTCGCTAGCCCTTTCCGAGACCGCAAAACATAAATATAGAGCACCTTTAAAGACCAATGACTGACTAGACATTGTAATTCATGGTAAAAGAGATCCAGTCAAGTCATACTCAATGTAAACTAACAGTAATGAATGCAAATAACATTGGTGCCCTCCAACTGGTGCTTTTTAATAAGATGATGATGACTCAGCATTAAAGTAAATAGATAGGCCCTTCGCAGACGGAAGCAGGGATTTGTAGAGGTGCCAGAGCTCGGTTTTGATACAGAGGTGAATAATTTTTTGAGTGGTATACTTTCATTGTCAACATAACAACCAAGAGATGGCGATATCTTCCATGCTACACACATTATAGGCGGTTCCCAAATAGAATGGTAAAGTTTGTACTCCTCCTTCCACCACAAGCATCAATCCATGGCTTGCTCGAAACAACGAGTGCCTCCAACTAACAAAAGTCCCAAGGGGAGTTTTGTTTGCAATTATTTTGATTTAGTTTGCATAAAGCATGGGACTGGGCATGCCTGTGACCAGCCATTTATCTCGTGAGTGAGGAGCGAAGTCCACTCCTCTTGAGAATAACCCGCCTAACATGGAAGATACAGACAACCCTAGTTGATACATGAGCTATTCGAGCATACAAAACATGATATTTATTTGAAGGTTTAGAGTTTGGCACATACAAATTTACTTGGAACGGCAGGTAGATACCGTATATAGGTAGGTATAGTGGACTCATGTGGAATAACTTTGGGGTTTAAGGAGTTTGGATGCACAACCAGTATTCCCGCTTAGTACAGGTGAAGGCTAGCAAAAGACTGGGAAGCGACCAGCTACAGAGCGAAAATAGTCATGAACATGCATTAAAATTAATCGACACTGAATGCAAGCATGAGTAGGATATAATCCACCATGAACATAAATATCGTAAAGGCTATGTTGATTTTGTTTCAACTACATGCCTGAACATGTGCCAAGTCAAGTCACTTAAATCATTCAGAGGAGGATACCACCCTATCATACCACATCATAACCATCTCAATAGCATGTTGGCATGCAAGGTAAACTATTATAACTCATAGCTAATCAAGCATGGCACAAGAAACTACTATGATCTCTAGTTGTCATTGCAAACATGTTTATTCATAATAGGCCGAATCAGGAATGATGAACTAATCATATTTACAAAAAGAAAAGAGGTTGAGTTCATACCAGCTTTTCTCATCTCAGCCAGTCCGTCATATATCATCATAATTGCCCTTCACTTGCACGACCGAACGATGTGAATAATAATAATAATAGTGCATGTGCATTGGACTAAGCTGGAATCTGCAAGCATTCAATAAACAGGAGAAGACAAGTCAATATGGGCTCTTTTGTCAGATCAACAATAATGCATATAAGAGCCTCTTCAACAATTTAATCATGGTCTTCTCCCATCGACCCCCAAAGAAAAGAAAAGAAATAAAACTATTTACACGGGAGAGCTCCCAACAAGCAAAAGAAGAACATGACATCTTTTTGGGTTTTCTTTTTAATTACTACTACAAGCATGTAAACTAAACTGATTAAAAACTACAACTAATTTCTTTTGTTTTTATTAAGGTTTATTAAACACACAGAAGAAAGCATAAAAAGGAAAATAGACCAGCATGGATGATACAATGAAAAAGTATGAGCACCGACATCTAGAAATGAGTGTGTGAACATAAATGTAATGTCGGTGGGAAATACATACTCCCCCAAGCTTAGGCTTTTAGCCTAAGTTGGTCTATGGCCATGGCTGTCCTAGCGAATATCCATAATAATAGTTATTGGGGTCGTACTAGGATGTAGATGAGGAAGGCTCCGATTGCCATTGGCTGACAATCATCTCCGGATCCCACTAATAATTAGACTGTCGTGAAGGATCAAATTGTGGTTCCGGCTCTGGCTCCTCGGCTGGTGCAGGGTTCCGGTAGGCGTGGATAGCCGTCAATGGAACAAGGTATGTGCCTGCAGTCAAATCAAACAAAGAAGGAGCAGGCAAGGTAATAGTCTCAGGATGATGTTTATTAAAGTACAATTGATATTTAGGCTCTCCTTCCCTATTCTTAACAATAAAATCATGCGCCACCATACTTTTATCATCTAGATAAACACGAGGCATCACTTTTTCTTCCTTCTCAGCATGCCTAATAGGTATGTTAAAATGTGCAGCTAGGCGTGTAGCATAGATGCCTCCAAAGATGGGGCCCTTGGTACGTTCAGACTTCACCGTTTGGCAATAATGCTGCCTGTCGGTGTCAAAACCGGCGGATCTCGGGTAGGGGGTCCCGAACTGTACGTCTAAGGCGGATGGTAATAGGAGGCAGGGGACAGGATGTTTTACCCAGGTTCGGGCCCTCTTGATGGAGGTAAAACCCTACATCCCGCTCGATTATTCTTGATAATATGAGTAGTACAAGAGTTGATCTACCATGAGATCGGAGAGGCGAAACCCTAGAAGCTAGCCTATGGTATGATTGTCCGTTGTCCTATGGACTAAAACCCTCCTGTTTATATAGACACCGGAGGGGGCTAGGGTTACACAGGTCGGTTACAAAGGAGGAGATATACATATCCATATTGCCTAGCTTGCCTTCCACGCCAAGTAGAGTCCCATCCGGACACGGGACGAAGTCTTCAATCTTGTATCTTCATAGTCCAAGAGTTCGGCCAAAGGATATTGTCCGGCTGTCCGGAGACCCCCTAATCCAGGACTCCCTCAGTAGCCCCTGAACTAGGCTTCAATGACGATGAATCCAGCGCGCAGTGTTGTCTTCGGCATTGCAAGGCGGGTTCCTCCTCCGAATACACCACAGAAGAGTTTGAATACAAGGATAGTGTCCGACCCTGCAAAATAAGTTCCACATACCACCGTAGAGAGAGTAATATTTCCACAAATCCAATCCACTGACAGGTTTTGGCAGCATGACATCATGCCATGGCCCGGTAATTATTCGAACCGTTTTCCTTAACCAGCCCCGCACATAATGTGAGGCGGTTTCTTGACACGTCTTGTCAAAGCAGAGATCGTGTTCCCCTTATTACGAGATTCTCATTAATACGGACGTGGGTAACCCAACCATGCCTAGGACTCCCAGATTTTAGGCAAGTCCCAAACGGCCACGAGGAGAACGCTTGATATTCACCCTCTTTATAAAGGGACAAGGCTTTTACTTCTTCCCTCCCATGCTCAATCGAATCCTTCCCCCGCCTCAATTTCTAACACCGAAAGCCCAGGTCAGGTGCTTCGGACCTTCAATCATGTCCGGATCTAGCCTTCAAGGCCGATGGATGCCTTCCTCCATCACGGAGGAGGATATCAAGAAGTTGAGGGAGGCCAGATACCTGACCGCCGAAATTTCGCATAGGCTGCCCGCCCAAGGGCAGGTCATCCTTACTCCTGAACCTAACGAGAGCGTTGTGTTCGTCTCCCACTTCCTCCGAGGACTAGGCCTCGCTCTGGATCCTTTTGTTAGGGGTCTCATGTTCTATTACGGGCTGGATTTTCACGACCTAGCCCCGGATTCCCTCCTTCACATCTCGTCATTTATTTTCGTTTGTGAAGCCTTCCTCCGCATTACCCCTCACTTAGGACTATGGCTCAAGACCTTTGATGTGAAGCCGAAGATGGTCGAGGGGCAGTACGTTGCGTGCGGAGGTGCTCTAATAAGCAAAATTGCTGGCGCTCCATGGCCGAAGGGCTCCGTTCCAGAGGTGTCCGGATTGTGGCAACGGGAGTGGTTTTATGTCACAGCTCCCCGAAGTGCCAAGTGGGTAGCCACCCCCACCTTCCGCTCGGGCCCTCCACCACAACTGATGTCATGGATCAGTAGGGCCTGAGCTGGGGCCCAGCCAAGGATGTGCCCATACTGCAGAGCCGCATCCGAGATCTCTTCGAGGGATATTTCAGTCTGGTTATGGTAATGCAAGTCATGCTGGTTCGTCGAGTCCAGCCTTGCAAACATCGGCCCCTCCGCATGTGGGAATTCAACCTGGAAGGACCGTGCACTATTCAGAATTTCCTCGGCCTTACACAGGAGGAGATGTACAAATCATTCTTCGGACCCCAAATAGAGTGTCCGGACACTACCGAGGATGTGAGCCTGAGCAGCAACCGCACCGCGGCCCAAGTAAGTAATCCCATGGCCGAACACATTGTCCTTTTCTTTATCATGACATCATTCTGAAGAATCGCTCTTTGACCAGGACTGGATAACAAAGGCGAAGATGATCCGGTGTTCGGCCGCCCTTCCTGAAGGCTTGGACAATCCGGTGCTGGAAAAGATGCTCGAGCCAGCACCTTGCCTGGTGCCCTCAAAGGAAGATGAAGGGGGCATAAAGAGGGCGAAAGCGGGCCTCCACCACTACCTATTCCAACCGAGGGAATGAGCGCCTCCGTGAGGGAGGACAACATAGGGGAAGAATCTGACATTCTCTCGCCCCAGGGAAGGAAGAGGACTACCTCTCAAGATCCGGAAACCAAGGTTTCCAAACGGGAGAAGAAATCTCCACCAGAGGGTCCTGCCCTGGAGGGTGCTCTTGCCGCACAATGTCCGCGCGGGGATCATCCCTCTAACGAGCTCTAAGTAATCAAAAAGTACTTCATAGTGAAGATATCCTACCTTACTTCTGAAAAAAATAACTGAAGCATTTATCTTGCAGTTTGAATCTTAGCCCTTCTCAGCAGAGCTCGTCTTCAGGGGATGTTCTTCCGGAGATGATGGAGAGCGAAACGCCTCCCCCGGACTCCCCAGCTCAAGAAGCGGGAGACCTTAAAGTGTTGTCGCGGAGGGTCTCTCCGGATCCGGCGAGGCCAGAAGATAATCCTATGGCCACCCGAAGTCCCCATTATCCGGCTCTTGAGTAGAGCAACCAAAAGAGTCCGGCACCGTCTGGTATGCGGTCGGACGTACTGAGGGATCTGCTAGAGCGAGCGACTATCTCAGAAGAGCATCGTACGTTGATGGGTACGTGGATTGAAAGGATTTCGTCCGCCGAAAGCGGGTTGCATGAAGCCTTTATGAGCCTACTGACGGGTTTTGAGGTGCGTGGAATGATGTACAGTTTTGACGGTACCACACGTTTTAAGGTGTGCCCTGTGTAGATAGTAGCCCCTCAGACTCTGGTTGTAGTCGAGAACGGCGGGAAACAGAAGATCATAGTCCCAGGTAATAACCAGAACGCCTTTATGTGCAGGTGGTTGAAGCTCCGGTGGCTAGCAGGACTGATGCATTTGCCGGACTAAAGCTGCAACTGGATGCGGCAGATGCCGACATTGTGCTTGTCAACAAGTGGCTTGACGAGGCACAGGGTGAGTGATTTTTCTGGTGATTGTCACATAATTAGAGCAGCATGATGCCAATATCTTTAATATGTTGTGACTGCAGACGGAGCTGCCACCATGGAGACCCTTCGGGCAGAGCTTGCCCAAGCCAAGGAGCAAGCAAGGAGTAGTAATGCGGCCGCTTTAAAGGTGGCCGAGGAGTTAAGAGCCGAAAAGGCCGTGCATTGCGAGAGCAAAGAGAAAATGGCCAAGATGGCTGTAAAGTTAAAAGACACTGCCGACCGTTGCCAGCTTCTTGAAGAAGAAAATCGGGCGAAGGCGACGGACCTGGAAAAGGCCACGATGGCGACCAAAGACACCCGCTCTGCGATGAGAGCGAAGAAGGAGGAGCTGCGTCAAGCCGGGGATATCGCGGCTGGGAAACCCTTCATGCTGCGGAGGAAGTTTGGAGATTCTCAGTATGCCCCTCTGGACCGGCTGTGGAGTTCGGCGGACGCATATCTGGACTTGGCGGCGAGTGCTGTCGATGCGGCCGAATACTTCCGAGATCAAACAGATCGTGAAGTGGACAAGCTATTCTGGTCACAATTTAATGTTCCAAAGCATCCGCTTCCATTGACTGATCGGCTTGCCGAATGGGCCGAGCTGAATAGATTGTACGGACTCGCCATGAGGTCTATTGTGGATTATCTGTGGCCGGAAAGGCCAACGCCGAACAACTATTTTAGTTTGGTGCAACAATTCCTTGGTGCGGTGCCGCGCATTAATGCGATGAAGAGGTCGGCGTGCATGGAAGGCTCGCGGATGGCCCTTGCCCATGTCAAAACGTACTGGGTGGAGATGGATGCCACCAGTGTCGCGGCGCAGGGTTCGGCCATAGGCCGAGTGGCTGCCGAACACTATTTTGAAGAAGTTCTTGAAGGCGGTCGTTCGATAGAGGCCCAGTGCTCGAAGAATATTATGTTTGAATTGTTGGGGAACGTAGTAATTTCAAAAAAATTTCCTACGCACACGCAAGATCATGGTGATGCATAGCAACGAGAGGGGGAGTATGATCTACATACCTAGTAGATCGACAACGGAAGCGTTTGGTTGATGTAGTCGTACGTCTCCACGATCCGACCGATCAAGCACCGAAACTATGGCACCTCCGAGTTCTAGCACACGTTCAGCTCGATGACGATCCCCGGAGTCTGATCCAGCAAAGTGTCGGGGAAGAGCTCCGTCAGCATGACGGCATGGTGACGATCTTGACGTACTACTAGTGCAGTGCTTCGCCTAAGCCCCGCTACAATATTATCGAGGACTATGGTGGCTGGGGGCGCCGCACATGGCTAAGGAATAGATCACGTGGATCAACTTGTGTGTCTCTGGGGTGCCTCTGCCTCTGTATATAAAGGACTAAAGGGGGGAAGGCTGGCCGGCCAAGGAGGGTGCGCCAGGCGAGTCCTACTCCCTCTAGGAGTAGGATTCCCCCCCCCCCCAATCCTAGTTGGAATAGGACTCGCGGAGGGGGGAAAAGAGAGAGAGGGGCCGGCCCCCTCTCCTTGTCCTATTCGGACCAAGGGAGGGGAGGGGCGTGCGGCCCATGAAGGGCTGCCTCTTCTCTTTTCCACTAAGGCCCATCATGGCCCATTTAGCTCCCGGGGGGTTCCGGTAACCTCCCGGTACTCCGTTAAAATCCCGATTTCACCCGGAACACTTCCGGTATCCAAACATAGGCTTCCAATATATCAATCTTTATGTATCGACCATTTCGAGACTCCTTGTCATGTCCGTGATCACATCCGGGACTCCGAACAAACTTCGGTACATCAGAATGTATAAAATCATAATATAACTGTCATCGTAACCTTAAGCGTGCGGACCCTACGGGTTCGAGAACAATGTAGACATGACCGAGACATGTCTCCGGTCAATAACCAATAGCGGAACCTGGATGCTCATATTGGCTCCTACATATTCTACGGAGATCTTTATCGGTCAGACCGCATAACAACATACGTTGTTCCCTTTGTCATCGGTATGTTACTTGCCCGAGATTTGATCGTCGGTATTCCAAATACCTAGTTCAATCTCGTTACCGGCAAGTCTCTTTACTCGTTCTGTAATACATCATCCCGCAACTAACTCATTAGTTGCAATGCTTGCAAGGCTTAAGTGATGTGCATTACCGAGAGGGCCCAGAGATACCTCTCCGACAATCGGAGTGACAAATCCTAATCTCGAAATACGCCAACCCAACATGTACCTTTAGAGACACCTGTAGAGCTCCTTTATAATCACCCAGTTACGTTGTGACGTTTGGTAGCACACAAAGTGTTCCTCCGGCAAACGGGAGTTGCATAATCTCATAGTCATAGGAACATGTATAAGTCATGAAAAAAGCAATAGCAACATACTAAACGATCGGGTGCTAAGCTAGTGGAATGGGTCATGTCAATCAGATCATTCACTTAATGATGTGATCTCGTTAATCAAATAACAACTACTTGTTCATGGTTAGGAAACATAACCATCTTCGATTAACGAGCTAGTCAAGTAGAGGCATACTAGTGACACTTTGTTTGTCTATGTATTCACACAAGTATTATGTTTCCGGTTAATACAATTCGAGCATGAATAATAAACATTTATCATGATATAAGAAAATAAATAATAACTTTATTATTGCCTCTAGGGCATATTTCCTTCAGTTTCCCACTTGCACTAGAGTCAATAATCTAGTTCACATCACCATGTGATTTAACAGCAATAGTTCACATCACCATGTGATTAACACCCATAGTTCCAATCGATATGTGATCAACACCCAAAGGGTTTACTAGACCCAGTAATCTAGTTCACATCGCTATGTGATTAACACCCAAAGAGTACTAAGGTGTGATCATGTTTTGCTTGTGAGATAATTTTAGTCAACGGGTCTGTCACATTCAGATCCGTAAGTATTTTGCGAATTTCTATGTCAACAATGCTCTGCACGGAGCTACTCTAGCTTATTGCTCCCACTTTCAATATGTATCTAGATCGAGACTTAGAGTCATCCAGATCTGTGCCAAAACTTGCATCGACGTAACTTTTTACGACGAACCTTTTTGTCACCTCCATAATTGAGAAATATTTCCTTATTCCACTAAGGATAATTTTGACCGCTGTCCAGTGATCTACTCTTAGATCACTATTGTACTCTCTTGCTTAACACAGTGTAGGGTATACAATAGATCTGGTACACAGCATGGCATACTTTATAGAACCTATGGCTCAGGCATAGGGAATGACTTTCATTCTATTTCTATCTTCTGCCGTGGTCGGGCATTGAGTCTTACTCAATTTCACACCTTGCAACACAGGCAAGAACTCTTTCTTTGACTGTTCCATTTTGAACTACTTCAAAATCTTGTCAAGGTATGTACTCATTGAAAAACTTATCAAGCGTCTTGATCTATCTCTATAGATCTTGATGCTCAATATGTAAGCAACTTTACCGAGGTCTTTCTTTGAAAAACTCCTTTCAAATATTCCTTTATGCTTTCCAGAAAATTATACATTATTTCCGATCAACAATATGTTGTTCACATATACTTATCAGAAATGTTGTAGTGCTCCCACTCACTTTCTTGTAAATACAGGCTTCACCGTAAGTCTGTATAAAACTATATGCTTTGATCAACTTATCAAAGTGTATATTCCAACTCCGAGATGCTTGCACCAGTCCATAGATGGATCGTTGGAGCTTGCATATTTTGTTAACACCTTTAGGATTGACAAAACCTTCTGGTTGCATCATATACAACTCTTCTTTAAGAAATCCATTAAGGAATGCAGTTTTGTTTATCCATTTGCCAGATTTCATAAAATGCGGCAATTGCTAACATGATTCGGACAGACTTAAGCATATATACGAGTGAGAAAATCTCATCGTAGTCAACACCTTAAACTTATCGAAAACCTTTTGCGACAATTCTAGCTTTGTAGATAGTAACACTACTATCAGCGTCCGTCTTCCTCTTGAAGATCCATTTATTTTCTATGGCTTGCCGATCATCGGACAAATCCATCAAAGTCCATACTTTGTTCTCATACAAGGATCATATCTCAGATTTTATGGCCTCAAACCATTTCGCGGAATCTGGGCTCATCATCGCTTCCTCATAGTTCGCAAGTTCGTCATGGTCTAGTAACATGACTTCCAGAACAGGATTACTGTACCATTCTGGTGCGGATCTCACTCTGGTTTACCTACGAGATTCGGTAGTAACTTGATCTGAAGTTACATGATCATCATCATTAGCTTCCTCACTAATTGGTGTAGTAGTCACAGGAACAGATTTCTGTGATGAACTACTTTCCAATAAGGGAGCAGGTACAGTTACCTCATCAAGTTCTACTTTCCTCCCACTCACTTCTTTCGAGAGAAACTCCTTCTCTAGAAAAACTCTGAATTTAGCAACAAAAGTCTTGCCTTCGGATTTGTGATAGAAGGTGTACCCAACAGTCTCCTTTGGGTATCCTATGAAGACATATTACTCCGATTTGGGTTTGAGCTTATCAGGATGAAACTTTTCATATAAGCATCACAATCCCAAACTTTAAGAAATGACAACTTTGGTTTCTTGCCAGAACACAGTTCAGATTGTGTCGTCTCAACGGACTTAGACGGTGCCGGTAACCTCCCGGTACTCCGGT